>NC_057848.1:133860457-134163487 GCF_910594005.1 Cervus elaphus | reverse complement strand
TTTTATTAAAGTTTAGGAGAACTGATTAAAAAAGATACTGTCTCTTTAAATTAGTGTGTAATTGTTTTTCTCCTCCTATCTATTTGGACATGACAATAATTATAAATGTAGGTCACACTACAACTAGGTAGTCTCTAGGGACCACGACCTGCTGACACAAGGCCGATAACAAAGAGGCTTTTCCATGTATGAGGTGGCTCCCAGTTATGCGGCAGATATCTGGGGGAGGGGGGCCTAATAGACCCAGGAGACGGGGACCCACTGCGGGGCTGTGCACACGTGTTCCACGGCTTCCTCCAAATGTCTGATTGTCTCGTCGATTTCATTGTTGATAATTGTGAGATCGAAGTAGTGTGCGTATGTTCTCTGTAAGATGTCAGACTCCTTCTGCAGACGCTGAAGAGATTCATCCTAAATGGTGAGGGGATGGAGGAAGGGGTGGGCATGGGAGGAGGGAGAAGCAAAGAGGAGAGAGAAGTCAACCAAGGTGGTTTTCTCGGGCTACATTTCTGTCTGTCCCGGTGTCAGAAACAGTCCAGGCCCGCCCGTGATGGCACACATCTGAGTGTGAGGCTGAGGCCGCTTCCTGACAGAGGAGATGACGGCCCCCAGGATGGCAGGGTCACAGAACGACGGCTTACAACCGCGACTGCTCACCATGCAACAGGGCCTCTGTGCCAACCTGGATGGACCAGAGGACACAGACACTCCTCAGCAAACACACGACCCTGCTCTGGCTGAACTGTGCCCGTCTGGAGTCAGCTGAGACTGTCTGTGCTCATCCCCCTGACCCAGGCCTGCCTCATCTCGAACCACTCTCCTGTTTGGCAGAGTGGAGGGGGCTTCGGGGGGAGGTCAGAGCCCTGCGTCCCCTTTCCTTGTCCTCTGCTCTCGCTCGCACTAAGCCCCGGAGCCCAGCTGTGTTTGCCTCAAGAAGCCCCTGCCTCTGAATAACAAATGAGGTTGAATTTTTCTGCCATGTTCCAGGAATTCATTACATATAATAATGCATTGCCTGCACTCACTAGCAGTGGATATGCCAGGGGCAAAAGCTTTTTGGATGTTATCAGTAATGGATGAAATGAGGCCATATCCCAGATACAAAAGTAACTCACACCCAATGAATCCCTTCAAGGTGGTCTGCGTTGGAAATGGCCAAACATCACTGTAGGTCCTTGTATCTCTTACAGAAAAAACTCTGAAGGAGAAGCAGCTACTCAACTCTTTGCTGCGGTAAAGACTTTCCCTAAACTTCTGCCATGCGCCCCAGAAAGCCTCAGGATGGCAGTTCTTTCAAGATGAGGATCTCTTAAGGGCCACCAGAAAGTTTGCCTCTGTACCGTCATGGCTCAGATCTTGTTATATTGAGCTTTTAATGGGGAAGTTCAAGTTTGAAACCAGGAAACTCTGTAAGTCAAATTAACTGATTAGGTAGGTGAGCTGTTGGGTGGACTCTGAAATATATATCTATCAATAGATACAATTAAATGCTTGTTTGTTTGAGTATCTCTCTCCCCAACTACAGTGCAAACTTGCCCTGCTGTGCCCAGCACTTGGCATTATGCCTTATACATAGTAAGTGCTTAATAAACCTTACCAAAAGAGCAAGCTCATCGCTGGCTAATACTGGCCATGAGAGGATGTGAGGCATGTTAAATTGGAAATCTACTAGGAACTGGGGGCCCATGATGACAGAGACCCATCTCTGAAAGGTGCGGTGCCGTCAGGGACTTGGGAACTGTTGGCGCTCACTGCAGGCTTAGGACCCCTCTTCTTTTCCCTGAGGCCCACCTGTTTATAAGAGACTCTTCCTAGGGGAACCTCGGTGTGTGGTGCAACCCTTTGACAAGGGGATTCGAGGTAAAATAGTAACACTCGATTCCATCACAGCACCACAGTGGGGATGACAGACACCAGACAAGTTGGGAAATCAATCTTTTCTATCAGGACACTCTGAAATGAGAGTGTCCTAACCTGTTTTGTTATCTACCAAAATTTCAAAGCAGGATGAGGCATGCTTTGGATGTTAGGTATTACCTACTTCAGCGTAGGTAAGACCTCAGTTAATCATTACCTTCTAAGGTTGTATCAACACACTTTCTGCTTGCACTTAAAAAGCATAGTATTTTCACTGTGGCTCCACAAGAAACACAACACAAAAGCCCCATTTTAGGAAACATGCATTCACCCAAAGACAGGAGTGCTTCCTACCAGTACGAGAAGGAGCAATTCCTACCATGTCGTGCTCCAGGCTAGGGGATTCTATTGGAATATACAATAGTCCTGGGCTAATATAAAGTCCTGGGCTTTAAGATCCACTAACAGGGCTTATAATTTGTTCAGAAAGCTGGGCTGGTGAAAACATTCAAGAAAATTTATGGCTGAGAACATCAAATTTTTAATGTAGTTCTCCCCCCAACTTAAAGTTCCCTCTTAACGATCTTACAAGATGAAGTTATATTTGTCAGTTTCTTCCTCTACAACAGCTTCTCTGCAGGCTTGACTTAACATGAGCAGGGGTTAACTCAGTGAAAACAAAATGCCTTTATTCTAACAGCAAAAGCAAGGATTTGTGGGAACAAAATGTCTACATTCTAAATCTATGAAAGGAAACAAGGCTGTATTTTATCACCTCCTAGCTGGTACTTACAGGCAATTTTCTGCACCATTTTGGCAGCTATGGAAAATTAGTAAAAGGGCAGGAAAAAAGGCAAAAACAAAAACAAAGCAAAGATGGTAATTCAAGAAAAATACATGGTAACCAAAGGATAAGAGCTAGCCACAACATGGAGTTTCAAACATGTTTGTGTATTAAATAAGACGGAAAAGTAGACTTTACCAAGGAATACATCTTTTGCAAATGAAACATAAAAAAATGACTGAAAATATAAGTGACATAGAAATCGAGATATTTAATCTTCTTTAAACCTAGATGACTTCCCTGGTGGCTCAGATGGGAAAGAATCTGCCTGCCATGCAGGAGACGTGGGTTTGATCCCTGGGTTGGGAAGACCCCCTGGAAAAGGAAATGGCAACCCACTCCAGTATTCTTGCCAGGATATTTAATTTTTTTCCTGAAGGTGAAAAATCTCCAAGCTTTGATTTTACTGTCACAGACTTGGGTGAGTCTAGGCCACTGTTAACGAGACAGTGCCAAGAACATTCTGGTGGGTTCTAGACCCTGTGGAAGGGATGGTCTTCAGTATTAACTTTCTAGAGAGTTTCCTCATATGAATGACCCTACAGCAGCAGTATATTTACTGGACATGCCATAACTACCTTCTCATCAGCCTGGCAGTAGCAGGCTATGTGAGCCAGCTTGGTTCTAGATGCTACTGCTGAGCCTCACAGGCACCATCTCCATGGTGGCTGCTGATTTGAGTAGGCCTGAGAGGGGACTGAGCTCACTTCTAGGTTTGGGAGTCTCCAAGGGCCTGGGTAGAGATCCTGCATGGGTTCTACACTGGAGGCTGCTCAGGGGAGCCTGGGCAGCTCAGCCAAGGTGGTGGATGCCTCATAGTTGTCCTCAGGCAAAGCCATCTTTGGCCCCGAGCTCTGTCAGTGCAGCTGTGATCAGGAAGGCAGCCCCACAGTGCGGGAGCAGGCCTATGGAGAAGGCTGACTGCTCTGGACACTCAAGCTTGAATTGCCTAATGACTATGATCTTGGAAAAACCATACTTCTCTGTGGGGTGTAATTCCTCCTTCTGAACGAGGACCTTGATCTCTGGAAATCTTAATGGCCGGCATGGCGGACAAAGCAGAGCTTCACTTAGTTGTCTTAATGAGATGGGGCTTTGGCCTTGAACGAGCGACACAAAGCATCCTTACTCAGGGGACTGCTGAGTAGAGGACAAACTGATTAATTCTTACCTCATTCAAACCTGGAGTGATAGTTGGTGCGGCAATAAAAACAACAAAAGGAGCAAACTCCGCTGTTCTCAGGACCTTCAGTGCCTGTGTAACCAAAGAAGAAAACTGAGACTTAGAAATAACCGATGCAGTGTTCAGACAAGCCCATAGAAAATGATACAACTGGAAAAGCCTCTGATTCAAAATTTTGGCCAGATATTATTAAATTTACCAACATTATAAATAACTTATATGACTTCTTTTTGTCCAAGGGGTGGACAGTAGCCATCGGAAAATAAAAGCTGACAAACTGGACATTTTTCTTAGGAATCTCATGAATCGATCTGAATTATTTTTCTGCAGAAAAGTGCATACTGATTATGTTTGGTTACTGTTCATTCAAACCTGGTAATTTCAGTTTCTAGGAAATGCATTTTGGGGTAGATGGGGGCCAGCAGGCTGGCTCAGAACTCATCTAGAGCCCACCAAACCACACTGCAAATTGCTCACAGGGAGAGCAAGTCCTGACCACTGTGACTGTGTTCACACCGACACAGGCCTTCTGGGTTGTACCAGGGGAGGCCCCCCCACCCCGGGGAGGCGCCCCCCCCCCCCCCGGCTACTCTGGGACTCTACAGGGAAGGGAGACCCTGTGTAGAGATGGAGCCTGGAGCTACTCTAGAAGCCATGTGACTGAGTAATTTGCAGGCTTGTGATAATACCTGTGTTCAAGGGAGAGGCATCTCTGAGGCCCCTTTCAGTTCTGTTCTGAGGCATCTAAAACCTCTAACTGCACGCTACTAGTTTGCACAAAGATAACTGCAAAGTCCGCACGTGATGCTGTGGGAGTTGATTCTGGTCAGGGGTTGGTGCTTCTGCCCCTCCCCTCTGAGGACAGGGCTCTCCCCTGACCCCAAGCAAGGGGTTACACTCCCACCCTGCAACAAAGTCCAACATAGCCACACAGTTCACAAGTGACTGACATGTAACTAATTCGTATGCATCAGGGGTAAATATCTTGCTGTCCTTTATTTAAGAATCTAACATGTCTATTCTGTTAGCCACAGTTTGCTTTCTAAACAGCCTTTCAGTTGTTTGTGTTGCCCTATCCCTACTCCGCCATCCCCACTCCCAGTGCTGGTTTGCTGTAGTAGCAGTTTGGACTGCTTTCCAATTCCCAGGTGGCTCAGTGGTAAAGAATCCGCCTGCCAATGCAGGAGACACAAGAGATGGGGGTTCAATCCCTGGGTCAGGAAGGTCCCCTGGAGAAGGACATGGCAACCCACTCCAGTATTCTTGCCTGGAGAATCCCATGGACAGAGGAGCCTGGCGGGCTACAGTCCATGGGGTCGCCAAGAGTCGGCCATGACTAAGCACGCGTGCACAGAGCTCTTTACCAGCCATGTGATCTTGGTCACATGAGGTCACATAAAGGTCAGAGTGAGCCTTTAGCACACAGAATGATTGTTCTAACGGGACTTCCCAGGTGGCGCTAGTGGTGAAGAACCCGCCTGCCAATGCAAGAGACATGAGTTTGATCCCTGGGTCGGGAAGGTCCCCTGGAGGAAGGCATGGCAACCCACTCCAGTATCCTTGCCTGGAGAATCCCATGGACAGAGAAGCCTGGCAGGCTGCAGTCCATGGGGTCGCAGAGTCAGACACAACTGAAGTGACTTAGTATGGCACAGCACAACCCTACTAAGCCCTGCCACTAGAATGATCTTTGGGAACTACAAATTCCCTCATATCACCCCTCCACTCCAGACCCTGCGAGAGCTCCCTCTTGGCCTTGGGATGAAATGTAGCCTGGTCCATGCTCACCTTTCTGTCCCCCTCTGTGGACAGGCCTTGCTGAACTGCTTTCAGTTCCACAAAAGGGTCAGCCTTTCTCTTCCTGCTCCTTTTGCCTGGATACTCACTCCACTCCCTGGCCCCCATTCCCCACTCTCCCTGTTGTTTGGCTGAGTGTTCTTTCTTCTGCAAATCCTTTGTGAGCTCTGAGTGGAGGCAGGCGCCCCTCCGGTGTGCTCCTGACACACCCACACTTAGGCACCTGTAATGCCCGTCACCATGGAAATGCAAGTATCTGGATGCTACCGGCTAAGCTTCTTGAGGGCAGGGCTGTATCATTCAGTGGTTGCCCTCCTGCCCCAAATGGCACCTGGCAGAAATTGTTTTTCGATCAAGCAAAGATGTAAAAGTAGTACATACAATTCACACAAAGTCTGTTTTGCCTTTTGAGGCAGGTTTGATTAGAGGGCATTGTGTTTTCATGCCTCAAGCGACTCTCTCAGCCTCTGTGAATATCAAGGCATGGAAGAGGCAAACTGGTTGCTCAAGGTTTTGACTTTCCTATTCAGTGCAAGGTTCACTTTCTCTAGGATTATGCTTGAATTTTAGTTACAGTTTTTCCTTGTGGGGTAAGGGAGTGTGGCACATTATTTTGCCTGCCATCAAAGTGCTGTCAAAAAAAAAAAAAAAGTACTTTAATTGTGATAGTCACAGGCTCAGATTCCCTGTGGGAGAAACCTCTTTGAACTTGCATATGTTCATTTTTGAAAGAGGTAATTGGCATTTCTTTGCAAAGCCTTTTGTGACTGAAGATTTTCGCAAGGAACAAATACCATGAAGTCCATATATAGCTCAATGGACTTAACAGGGATCTTTGCTTAGAATGGGCCTTTCTATCATTAATATTGGGGGCCTTTTTTCTATCCATCCTATGTTCATAAATCAGGTGACTCCAGGGTCAGTTGAGACGTAAGTTTTCCTTGTCACTCCACACCCACCCAGAGTCACCTTCTGGGCAACTTGGATGGGGACAAACTAAGGCACAGTCCCTACCCTTGCTCCCATCCCTGAGGTGCCAGATAGATGTCCAAGGGCCACAACCCTCCGATGAAGTTGAGAATACCACTCCTGGTGTGAAACGGACTTTTCTCCCTCGGTGACCACAGCCTAAAAGCCACCTAATTGAGTATTACTCCTATTACTCTCCTATTACCACACCAGAAAACTCAGCAACTGTTATCTGCCTGCGGATTACCCTGCTCTACACAGCATTCATGGGCTTCCCAGGTGGCGCAATGGTAAAGAATCTGCCTGCCATCGCAGGAGACACAGGAGACATGGGTTCGATCCCTGGGTCAGGAAGGTCTCCTGGAGGAGGGCATGGCAACCTACTCCAGTATTCTTGCCTGGAGAATCCCATGGACAGAGGAGCCTGGTGGGCTACACTCCATGGGGTCGCAAAGACTGGGACACGACTGAGCAACTGAGTACTACCACCAAAAGGCAGTCGCACTCAGTCTTTAACCATGAAGACGGGAAGGTCATTCAGCACCTACTGCATGAGGCCGTCAATGGACACTGTAGTCACCACACCACCAACTGCCTCTTATGTCTAAGGAGCAGGTGATATATTCCTTTAGCAGTTAACTCCAAGGAAAGAACCAACATACTTTCCACTAGATGAGAATTATGTGATTCATGACATTCTCCTTTTTGTCCTGGCTGCCAGGAAGTTCCAAGCCTCATTTCATGTTTATCACAGTAACTACAGTAGCCTCTGTGGTTAGTATATTTGCTTCCTCCTTCTGCTCATGGCTTTGACTTTATTATTATAGTTTCAAAAATGGTAAGATGCCTGGAATCCTGACTGAGATCTTGCCTAGTCTCCCTCATACTTTCAGCAGTCACATGCACATCCTCAGTTGTTCTTGAAGGCCTCTGTCCCCAGACTCTGCTCTACTTATGGCTCTCAAGTGGGTGCCATTTTCTGGCACAGTCTTAGCTTGCCTGAAATTCAGGAGCAGGAAATGGGATTGCTTCACCAGATCCCCCTCCATCAGGCCATTAATAGGTGGCTTTAAGATGATCTCTAAACCCTCTTCCTTTCTGACTTTTAGGATGAGACACAAATTTGTTAATATTCATAGGCAAATATCTTTTTCTGAATCCCCGAGAAGGGAGTCTAGAAAGATCACTGAAAATATGTTGAATTCAGACAGGCAACGAAGCATTAATTTAACATTTAAAACTAACTCTTTTTCTTTTGCAGATGAGTTGATTTAATGGCTCATCTGTGGCCAATAATTAATCTCAGGTTACTACCCTCAAATAATAAAAACTCATTTGACCAAGTATCTAAGAAGCAGCTATCTTTAAGACTTAAATGGTTTTTGCAAAATTAAAAAGTACTTAAGGGCAAGCATCTGAGTCATTTTGGAGAAAGATCTAAGGGCTTAAGAAGAATACAATGACCCCAGAAACTGACTTCACATAACAGCTCCTAGTTCAGAACCTGGCTCTTGTTTCTAAGCCCAGATCCCTAATAGGACTCTACATCTTCCTTGATGACAACCTTTCCCCCTGTGGGTGAAAGCAAAGCCACAGCAATTCTGTTACTGGCAACTCTTCAATGCAGCAACTGGCCAAATCAGAATATAATTAAAATCTAAAAAAACCCTCCAAAACAACCCCCCCCCCCCTTTTTTTGGTTACATCATGTGGCATGTGGGATTTCTTAGTTCCCTGACCAGGGATCAAACCTGTGCCCCCTGCAGTAGAAGTGCAGAGTCTTAACCACTGGACCATCAGGGAAGTTCCTAAAACTATCTTGACTACACATTAGAGCTATGAGAGTTCTGGGATTAGGGACATAGATTATTTTCTGAGCCATGGCTTTATTTCCACGAGAAATCAGCTCTACAGCTTTCCTCAGGTTTAACTTCCTTACAGATTCTTCTAAATGTTAAAGATTTAAATTGTACTCCTATATAAAAGGTGCACTAGCTTAAGGATTAATCAGGGTTAACTTTTCTAGGATTCTACAGTGAAAGGAGGCTGGGATTTTCTCTTTAAAAAAACAACCCAAATCCAAACTGAGACTGTTCAAGTGACAGTTAGGTTAAGCCTTGATTTCTTCGTCTACAAAAGTGGATACAGATGTCTCAATCTCTGGTTACAAGGATTAGGTAGAAGAACTAATTGCTTGGCAAATGTAGAGGAACACAATCTATTCCTATTATTTTAAGAGAAGTCAGGTTACTCATTTTTGTCTGAAGTCTTTACCATGGTCCTTTGGGATTAAAGCAGAACCGTAGCATCTTATATAGTATTATTGGACATGTGTTCAGTTTGGCCTGAACTGTCTAAAGTCAGTTAATATGGCACAGACAATGAGCTGAACACCAGTGTGGGCTTTCTAGGCTGTCAGTGGCTGAATGGAGAGAGCTGTAAAAATGCCACCTGGCACTTCTTCCATCATAGGTGGTTTTTGATGAACACTGAGGAAGGAATTTCATCCTTACCAGCTTGCCTTATTTGTATTCTTAGCTCCTGGCAGAATGCTTAGAACATACTAAGCAGTTAATACAGGCTGGTTGAGTCCAACTGTCCGTGACACACCATGGAGTGGGTAATCAGACGGCCAGGGTGGGAAAAGGGCATGGAGAAAACATCCTAAGGAGAGAGACTCCCCAAAGCAACGGGGCTCTGCCTGACAGCAAGTTGGTCATGGCCACGGGCATCCTGAAGGCAGGGTGCAGGCCCCGTCCAGCCGCGGGGGGCGAGTGGGCTGAAGGGAGAGAAGCCTGAGGGCGAAGCCCAGGTGGTGCAGGCTCTGGGCACCTGTGGCTGGACCGCTGGATGTGACGGTCACGGCGCCTGGGACCAGAGCGGTCAACCAGACTGATGAGGGAAGAGGGATCTGCGTGATCCCTGAGCCCAGGGCCCTATCTCTCCCGAGAGACCCCAGTTCTGAGAGGAGGGGGACAAAGGAGGCAGGAGAGAAGAAAGCGGTGAGCCCCGCCAGCAGACAGGGAACAAGGAAGATGCCCAGGTCAGGCCACAGGTTGCTCTGGTGCCCAGTGCCGCACGTGGGCATCCTGGTAAGGCCGAGACAAGTGTCTCCCACTCAGCAGTGCAGAGCAGTGCAGGGCTGGGCAGGGGCGAGGGCACAGGGAAGCTGGGCGCCAGGAGGGGAGCAGCAGTAGCAGCGATAGCAACAGCGGTGGCGGCAGCGGCAGCAGGTGAGGCAGAAAGCCCTGGAAAGTGGGCTGAGGTAACGCGGAGGGGGTCTGAGGAGCCCTGCAGCCAGCATACTGCTAGAGACATTACTACCAGCAGAAAACGACGTTCAGGTGAAGACCAGTGTGGAACCCAAGGACAGGGTGTCGAAGACCAGGACCAGGATTGAGACTTTGCCTCTAGCCACCCCTGGCCAGAAGATTTTTCCAATCCCTAGTAAGGAGGGATCAGTAGTTAAACAAAAATCAATCTACATTACACATCATATATTTAGTTCTCTAAAGGTCCAAGTTCATTGTTAAGTACACTGTATAGCGTTCATCCTACTGTTGCTTTCCTCCCCAGCCCCTTAACCAGATTCCAAGTTCAAGAACCCCATCAGGTGCTGGGACATGGAAATGGCTGAACCCCCTGGCCCTGAGGTTAGGATCTTGGGGCCGAGTAACTGAGCCGCCAGGCCCCAGGTCACATAAACCCTGGTTAAGCTGGTTCCATCCTCTCTTTGGGGATGGTTAGGGGCCCATGTCTCACACAGTGGCCCTTGACCAAGGATCTTCCCTGCCCCGGAGTAAGCCTTCTGGTGAAACAAAGCCTGCTGGAGGAGAGCTGGTCTACCATTTCAGCAGGTGGTATACTGATTCTGTTGATAAGTGATATGGGATTTTCCGTACAGGTCGGTCTTAGAAACAGCAGGCCACAGAGTCACATGGGCACCCACAAACCTCTCCTGTAACCTGCCCGGGTGTCTACAACTCCCAAATCCTTCCTACTGGGCTTTGAGTTCCACTTGTTAGTTTGTCCTCTGATGAAAAATAGCTTGTGAGCATTTTTGATGTAAGGCCTTGTGCTTTTTCCTTTTCAAGTTTAATAATTTCAATTTCTTCCAGCACAGGATGCATCTACAGATCATCTAATCGTCTCTGAGCCCTCTCCAGGTTCTCCATATGCCTCCAAGTTTAAGCTCAGGGTCAGGCACTGTCCCTCAGTAAAGAGGTGGAGGAAGCTGAGAACCACCTCGGGTCTGTACCCCTGCTCCACCTGGCATACCCTGGGGCTCGCTTGTGCTTGCACTCATAAAGCTAGGGCTGCACATCAGACCCAGGGCCCAGGGTCAGAATTTCTTGCTGGTGATTAACCTAAGATGCTGGCAGAGGCTCTGATGGTCTAGTGTGAGCTGTACCAAGAGAGGAAAGGTGGCTGCGGTGTTTAACCAAGTGCCAGAGTCTCATCCTGAGTCAGGTTACTGGAGGGTTTCTGGCAGGCACAGACCTGATCAGGCGCCTTATTGAGCGCCTGAGTATAATGAATCTCATAAGAGAACAGTTTCTCTTTCTTAGATACACTGTGTGCGCTCTGAGCACAACGATTAGCTTGCATTTTGGGTGGTTAACTCACAGTACCTTCATTGCCGATACTTTCCTGCAGCTTGCTATTAGATTTTTATGTGACCCATGATGTTCTGATGGCACTTTTTGATTTCAGAACCTGAGCTTAGCATGCAAGCAGGATGACGGCGTGCCAGGGGTGGCCGGGCATTACCTGAGGCTCCACGTCCAGTATCGCGATGAGACCTTGCTCGTGGATCTTGCGGATGGTCTCCAGTTTTGTCCCGTACATCGCATCCTCGTGGCTGCCGTACTCCAGGTACTCGTTATTAGAGATGTCTTGCATCATTTGGTCATGAGATACAAAGTAATAATTCTTTCCATTTTCTTCATCTTTCTTTGGAGGTCTGGTTGTATCTGCAAAGTCACAGGTCGAAAGAGGTTTAAGAGGCTGAGCATACGAGCTGATGCTCCCAATGGACCTGTGCTATGCTGTGCTTAGTTGCTCAGTCACATCTGACTCTTTGTGACCCCACAGACTGGAGCCTGTCAGGCTCCTCTGTCCATGGGGATTCTCTAGGCAAGAATACTGGAATGGATATCCTATGCTCCCTCCAGGGGGTCTTCCCAACCCAGGGATTGAACCCAGGTCTCCTGCATTGCAGGCGGATTCTTTACCATCTGAGCCACGAGAGGAGCCCCCAGTGGACCTACCCAAACTCAATCTCTCTTAAAAGCCATGGATCCTGTAGCATATGTCATGCTCTGTTCCCACCTCCAGTAGCTTTGTAGAAATCAGTTCTAGAAGTCCTATTTGTTCATGTGACATCAGAACACAGTAGCTGGTTAGTTGTTTGGTTTGGTGAACCTTTCTGTGTGTAGATGAGATCTATTTCATCCCTTCAAGGGTAATGACAGGGGAAAGACACTAAATGACCCAGGATTAACTTAACTTACTGTATGCTTTAATGCAGTTAGGTCTTCAGAGAAGGAAAAAGGAGAATTAAACAATGGAAATCCCCAAATGGTTATTTAAGTAAATGAAAATTAAGAAAAGTTTAAAAAATTCAGTTCCTCAGTCTTCCTAGCCACATTTCAGGGGTTTAGTACCCACATGTGGCTAGTGGCTACCGTACTGGACAGCGCAGATATAGAATGCTCTCATGAAAGAACATTCTATTGAATAGTGCTGGTTTACAGCATCATATACAAGGAGACTATTAGAATAGAGCAAAAGGGATACCATTGGAAACATAATGACCTTAGCCAGACATGGCCATAATAGTTAGGAAAGACCTAAACCAGGAATTGGCAAACTATGACTTGTGGGCCAAACATGGCCTGCTGTCTGTTCTTGTGAATAAAGTTTTATTGGAACACAGCCATGCTCATTTGTTTACATATTGTCTATGGCTGCTTTCAAGCCACAATGGCGGAGTTGAGTAGTTGTGTCAGAGACCATATGGCCTTCAAAACCTCAAATATTTGCTGTCTAGTCCTTTACAGAAAAGGTTTGCTGACCCCTGACCTGAGTGAGTGTTTACTAAAGTATCTGCCCATAAGTCCTACTTCTGTGGGATACTAACAGGACCAGCATTCTCCAAAATACACTTTAGGAAATGTTTTTCTAGATAAGCCAGAAACAACAGTTAGTTTTCGTTCTCCTTTTGCTTCTTTGCTTTTTTGAGCAGGGACAAATTTATGCAACTCTTTGTTGTACATGAGTCCAAACCCAGGGGGAGTTCCCCAACTCCTGCTCCAAATAGACTGTACAACTCCCAAGTGCTCATGGACATCGAAATGTGGATGTTTAAAGAAGAACCCTTTCTCCAGGCACACAAAAAACTGAAGAAACAGCATACTATGTCGACTCTGTATTATGTGCTATATACATACCCATGGTCAAATATTATGGCAAGTAGACATGATTAGGGTCAGCAATAGCACACTTTAAAACCAAGCTAGTTCACTGGCCATTTAATAACATAGAATTTCAACTGCTTACATGATCAAGAAGAAAGGTTAGCTAAGCTTGCTATGCTCATGGTCTAGACATAAGGAGAATTAAAATAATATTTGGAAGTATTTTACTAGAAAACTCAAGTGGTACTGATTGAAAGAATATTTGGTGAATTTATTTTTTTTTAGTAAATCAGGCAGGGTTCTGGGATGACAGTGGTCTGATGAAGCCTCACAACTCTCTGGGGTGTAGAGAAAAGTCAGTGGTGTTGACATGGCATTGGAAGGCGCTGCAGGATGGAGTCAATCATCACACATTCTCCTTTAGCTCTTCCCACTCTGAACAAAGCTCTAACTGTGAGAAAACTTTTGGGATTCAAACTTTAAACTTTGGAATAGTAATAATAATAATCATAAAATGAGAGTAGTAAGGTGGCTATTATCTATCCAGTATCTGCTAAGTACTTCACATGACCTCAAATCCTCTTCATCTTCCTGGAATTACTTCATTTTGTAATTGAGGAAGCAAAGAGGATATGAGATTAAGGATAAGATAGAGAAAATCAGGTAAATAAAAATATTATAGATTTAAAATTCTTTACAATAAGCAGTGGATAGCCCATTGGGTTTTAAAAGTGATAAAAATCAACAACTTAGGTACTGATTAAGGAAAATACTGTTATATCAAAGAAAACTATACTATCATTAAAACCTGTTTTTCTGAGGAATAATTCACCTGGGTAACATTTATGACATACTGTTGGAACAATTAGTTTACGAACAGATTGGACGAGCCCAATTTTGTTAAACTATAACAGTGATAACACACACATACACATGCATGTATTTGCACTAAGAGAAGCCTGGAAGGATATTCAATAAAATATTGATGGCACTATTATTTGGGAGCTGGTGGCTCAGTGGTAAAGAACCTGACTGTCAATGCAGGAGACTTTGGGTTCAATCCCTGGGTCAGGAAGATCCCCTGAGGAGGAAATGGCAACCCACTCCAATATTCTTGCCTGGAAATCCCATGGACAGAGGAGCCTGGCAGGCTACACCATGGGTTCACAAAGAACTGGACATGACTGAGTGACTAAACAACAACTATTAGGGGTGGGGTGGGGTTGGGATTCACTGTTAACTCATTTTCTTCTTTGTTCTTTTCTGGATTTTCCAAATTTCCTATAATGAACAGTTCTTACTTATGTCATCAGAAAAAATATGTAAATTATAAGGTTAGAAAAATTCTAGGAAAAATATACTTAATTGCTTACGTGGAATAGGGTATGCAAACCGGTCTGGGTGCTTTGTGATGAGGGTGTTCTTTATGTGTCTTCTCCCAACACCATGTGCACCTATGTCATTTTTTAAAAAGTTAAAATTGATAATTGTTAATAATAATTGTAAAATGTTTTGAAGATGAAAATAAGAAAGCCACTTATACAGTCAAACTTACCTAATAGGACTAGTGTTTTCCTTTTGAATGCTGGCAGTTTTACTACTTCTTCATATGTAACAAGATCTAATTGATCAAACACTAAAATGCAAAGGTTTAGAAGGAATATAAATTTACAGAAGGAATAGCTCATGTATATAAATTATAATTTTACTGGCAAAACCAAAATTATAGTAAATTCATGTCTTAAGAAATATGAATCCAACTTATGATATATAGCTCACATGTAATTTAAGTCATATAACCTTTCGGGAGAAGATTTTACTTTTAAGCCCATGAAAATGCACTTTAGAACCAGAGGCATCCAAATACATGTTGAGCACATGCATATAAGTCCAATTGTAAAAGATACTGCATATTTTTTCATGCAGTATCCAACAAATCATATGAGTTCATTCAAAACCACATGCTGTTCATATTTTTGCAATTTTAAGAAATCAGCAATACTAAAAAGAAAAAGTCTCCAGACAGTGACTAACATGAATATAGCGTGAATGCAACTAGAGTTAACCAAGAAAGAGGCCAGCTAGATTATTTCTAGGGATGGATGAGAGATGCATGGACAGCTGGTCTTTAACTTGATGGTTCTTTCTTTCAGCAGAGTTGCTGAAGGTAGCATGCTAGATTCTGTCAAAGTCAAGTTCTGTAAGTATGATTTCACAAACTTTGGAAATGAGCATCTCACAGGTTTTATTGTAACCCAGCTAGCTATCCATTCAATGGAAAGTCTTGGGTGTGTAAGTAGGGGAACATGGTTCCCTGGACTCCTAACTTTGTCAGCCTGTGTGTGGTAAGTTGGGATGGATAGAACCGGAAGAAGCATGAAGCAGTCTGAACTTGAAAACCTTTGCAAAAGGGAGTTCTCTAATCATTACAGACTGAGAAGAAAAGCTTTAAAAATAGCTTTTTGAAACCTGATTCTTAATAAAACTATTACAAAAACTTTCCCAAGAGGATGACCGTTCCTGTTGAAGTTTAAGGTAGTCCGATTCTCACACACATTTGAAAATTCTCACAAGAAGGTTAAAATCATGTATCTGTGTTTCTGTAATATTTTTTTTCTATGTGGTATTACCCAAATGTTGTCAGGCACACACTGAAATTTCTATTCTTTTTTTTAAAAGAATATTGAATAAGGTCTGGATTTTAGAGGGATTGAAATAAATTCCATGAAACTGATTCCATGGTGTAATAGAGGAATCTACAATGCTTCAGTCGATCATTAAGAGAAGCGTCTACTCCCTGAAACAATATGGCCAAATGCTTTTGAATATCAGCTCAGTCCTTAACATTTGTGATCTTCCCAGTAGCAAAGAACCTTAAAATGCAAAATAGGATACTCTGGAATGCAACAGATCAGAAACAAACAAACAGAAGTATCATTCCCAAAATATTAAAAAAGAGAAATAAAATATGTTAAAAATAAGGGTTAGTGCATGTTAATGGGTATTTGTGCATTTGTTTTCCTTTGATAACTTGATTGCATAAAGGCTGACTAAAAGACTTTAAAGCATATTTCTCTAGCAACAGCTAAAAACCACAAAATGCTTTCTGTGTTTAGAATGGCAGATTCACAAAATCGAAATGAACAGGAGGTTCTCTGCAGGGCAGAGCTAGCTAGTCATGCTGCAGTGGTAATGGTGATGAAGAGTTGTAAAAATAAAAGCAGGAGAGCAGACGGCATTGCTCTTTATACGTATTGCCCTCTGAGTGCTATGTCCATCAAGAAAAGTATGCTTATGAAAGAGGTCCATCAACAAGCTGATATATTTTAGTATCTAGAAATAATCAAGCATCTCACAAAAGAGCAAGATGTTGACACAGATTTTTCTGAATGGTATATACATCTCTTTCCCTCTATAGAGCCCTAACTCCAATCTTACTGAATTAAGTCATCTTTTTTCAACCACATAAGAATGAGTTAGATATTAACAATCAATATGACAAACAAATGAACAGATGTTACACATCAATATCTTAACCATAAATGAGTAGCATGAAGAGGTTACTCTGGTCTAAATGAAATCACATGGCCACAGGATGGAGAAACAATAAAAGAGGATATTTTCAGATATGACATACAAGGAATATAAGGAGAACACTTCGAGACTGAACTTTTAAAGGTTTTAAGTTGTTTGCTGATTAAAAGAAAGGGACTTAATGAGAGGAAATTGTCAAAAACAAAGAGGCACAGTCACTCAACAGGTTACTTACATGCACAGAGGCCATTGGGAGTAAGACAGCATGAAAAATGTACAGGGGTCATTGAAATATGGCTTTTAATATATTAGTAAAATAAAAGTATAATATGCACAAAAGAAACTTTACCATGCAATATTCTAAACACAAGGCAAATAAATCACATTAAGAAACAAACTCATTTTAATAAAAAAATCCAACAATACCCTTATAATAAGTCAGTGGGTTTTATATACTAGCAAATGCATACAAGTTTTGTCTGGGAATCATTACAAGAAACCTTCTTCAGGGAGTGTGTGTGTGGAAGTCTTTTGCTTTTCATTTTGTCTTTTCTAATCACATGTGCCTATTACTTTCACTATTTAAAAAACAGTCAACAGGGCCACTTTCAGTTGTCTTTAGAGTTCTCGGTATTAAAGAAAACAAAAGTAATAGTTTTTTAAATTCAACAGTACTAATTTGTGGTATAAGCATAATTTAAGCACACCTATGAATGGTATTGTAGAAATCCTCTATAGATTTGTTCATATTTGTGTATATAAATGGGGTTTCTCAGGATATTTAAATACCACTGCTCAGGACTTTAACATTAAGAAAAATGAATTAATGAAGACTTTAAGAAAAAAGTTTGTACTAATAACTTGACCTAAAACTGATTTTGGAAGTCCTAGGGCTGCTGAGGAATCTCAATGCCTCAAAGAGTATAGTTCTTCTAGAAGCATGACAATGCTTTTTGTGTCAAATTTGTGACAAAAAATTTTTTTATGTGTTACAGAAAATGTCTTTGCTGTAAACTCAAACATAATCAAATCTATTCCCAAGGCTTCAGAAATACAGTCTGGCACATCGTCCTGACTCCTCTGTAAGCTATTCAACATTCAAGACACCTGTAAGTATTTAGGTAACTACTCTCCAGTAGAATCTTTTTCCATAAAAAAACTTAAACATTTATTCCTTGCCTCAGTAGGAAAAGCCACATAGTATCTTCAAATACCAAACCACCACTTAGGTGAGAAATTTCACACAAGTAACACGGGCCGAGTGCACACACAAATGCCTGCAGTGGCCAGGTAACTAATTTGTTTGAGTGAATGGGCCACGTGCAAGGATGGAGACATGGAGACAATGGATCCTAGAGAATGAGTGTTCATCCAAGAGGGACCTCAACAGCCTAGAGTTGCTAAGGGAGGAAATGGGTCCCATGTTACCACACTCCGTTCCTTCAAGGAAAGGTAGAAACCCAGATTTTATGTTAAATATTTGATTTTCAGTTGATTATTTTAAACACTATGTGTGTATGGAAAAAACAACATTTGTTTATGGGTCACATTCAGCTGACAGACTCCCACTATATAAAGTGAGAAGTAGGCAACAGTTTGAATAGAATTATGCTTTAACTAAACATGTGGAATTTCCAGGTAACAGAAATGGAAATAATTAATTCTAGTATTTTATCATTTCCATGAGTTCTAGGTCTTAATAAAGTTCTCATCTTTCATTTTTACTACAAATATAAACAACTTCAGAATTTAATGATGAGGTTTGGATCCTGCTATCAACAGTTGCAGAATTCTCAGACAGGAAAAAAAAACATATGGTCCTTATTTTTTTAAAATTATTTTTCAATGTATAAAAATCAGTTGCATTTCTTTTTAAAATTGAAGTATAGCTGACTAACAATGTTTTAGTTTCAGGTGTATAGCAAAGTGATTCAGTTTATATATTCTTTTTCAGATTCTTTCCCCTTATAGGTTATTACAAAATATTGAGTTCCCTGTGCTATACAGTAGTAGGTCCTTGTCGGTTACCTATTTTATATGTAGTAGTGTGTATATGTTAATCCCAATGGCCCTTATTTTACTTTACTGAGGACTATGGGAAGATCCCCTACTGTATTTTACAATCAACTCTTGAATAAATCAGAAAACCTCTTTCAGAAATATAGTTTGATTTGTGGCCTATGAACCCATTTATCTAGTTCTTGGTATTTAAAAATATGATATTTCAAAGTACTCAAAGCATTTACTTTCCTATTGGAGGTCAGTAGTATGTGTTTCTCTCTTTTAGAGCAATTCTTTATGTCAACAATGCCACGTATTAGGGTAAACTTTCATCATAGCTAAAAGCAGAACAGCTGATAAAATACTTGACTTTCCTTCCTGACAGTTTCATCTCTTATAAAGTCAAGGTAATAAGCAAATGGTTCTTCTGGTCTTTATGATTAACAAAAGCTAAGAGTTGGTTTGTGATGGGGAAGAAAGCTGGACAGAGGTGGCAGATAGGACTTGATGAGGAAGACCACTGCTTAGGAAGATGCTACAGGTAACAAGAAGTGGTGGTGGTCTTTGCTACTCCTCTTAATTTTAAGTTTACAAGATCTTGGATACATCCATGGTTTTGGATAGGAGTGTTGTGTTAAAAGACGACAGAGAAAAAGCAATCCTATTCCATCTCTATGAGGCTCCTGCCTTCTCCATCAGGGGTGATAAAGCCTTCAATATAATGGGCAATGTTTACCAGAGCTAAACCCTTAGATAAGGGACACCGACTGAGTACTTGGCTTCATTAAATGATACCCATTTGTCAGGGCCAGTGATGAAATAACCTGAGATCCACTGAACTTTAGAATTGGCAAAGAGATCCTTGAGTGACTAAAACCCAGTCTCCTCATTTTGAGGCCCACAGGAGTCAAATGATTTACACCAAGTACCACCTATGATGAATCAGAGAGAATGGGAACAATGGAAGATCAGTGGAGCCCTGGTGGTCAAAGAATGGAAAAAAGTGGACTGACCACCAGATGGGATGCTGGTTCTCTGGTAAAATTCTTAAGTGAACTATTCAGTGGATTCTTTGTCAGAATTTAGAGATTCTAGTTTTTCAACTGACTTCTTATTTTTCCTCAGAGTTGAATTAAAGAGTACTGGCAAACTGGATACTCATCTCTACATGCCCTCTATCAGTACAGTATAAAAAGCTAAGGATGGATTAACAGCCTCATTGGCCATTTCTTTGCTTTTCTAGGTTTAATTTTAATGCCATCTATATAAAAATTACAAGGTGATACATATATATGTAATGTCAACAGACCTTTTGAACCTGTTTGAAGCTGATGGAAATCAAGGTGATTATGGAGACTTGGCAATAACCACTGACATTTTGTGTTAAACAACATTCTGCTGATACTACAGTGAATTTCTTCAAATAGTATTACTTAAGCATTTACAATTAGTTTTAACTACTTATATTTAACTAATCTACTTTAAATATTTCTTCCCTTTATAAAGCAAAAAATGCCATTATTAGACTAGTGTTCTATAGTGGTGCTTAATCAGAGATGATCCATTTTATTGGAATAAAAATATCATGATGGGAAAGATTCCTTATTTAACTGAACCATTTAAAATTAAGCCATGTGGTCACTCACATTCATTCCACATTATACAGTACTTCAAAGTGTTTACTTTTACTCTCAGATCAAGAAATGAATCATTCAGAGTTTCAAAATAATTTTTCCTGATAAATGGTAATAAAACATTCTACAGAGGGAATAGCATTTCATATTTGTCAGGAATATTATACCATCAAATTGGGTATGCATGATTGCATTCACTTGATTTTTTTTCTTTTGTCATATATTTGATGTTAAAGTTATTTCTGAAACCTTGGGAACTAGCCTAATGCCCATGTTGGGGCTTGCAATTCCTCAGAAAAAGTTCCTTATAAAAGGAGTCATATTACGAAGGTATTAAAAGTAAGTAAATCCCACTCTATATCATCATGAAGTTTCTTTAACTTAAGTTACATCCTGTGAGTCTTCTGGGAATTTTACTGCAATGACAGAGCATGGTTTTTTGTATTAATTTCAGTTCTTAGCAAATGAGTGACTATTTTGACTTAAGTTGAATGCAAGCTTCAAAACAGACAAACATACCATGAAGGGCAGGCCAAGATAACGTCCTTGGTCTTTTAGGAGCTAGGAAGTACCGTGAAGGAAGAAGACTAGTGACAGGAACTAGTGTCATTTGTGCTCTTTCAAATCAATCACAGCTCTGTTAAGAGTGCACATCTGCCCTGAGGAATGTGTCACAGGGCTATATCCTAGGGCCAGAGAGGAGCCAGGAGTGAGGGTATTTGCTCAAAACCAATCTCAGCAAGAGGTAAGAATCCTGGTGACTTGGCAAGCCCTCAGTCTCTCATTTCTCAGGGCAGGACTTAATGTACTGGGTTCTCTGAGTTCCAGAGTTCTGTTTCCAAATAGCATTTTCTTCCTATAAAGTAGAGCTCTGTAAAATGTTTGGCAAATATAAGCAACATAATAATTGAAGGGAGGGGTTTCTTAAAAGTTTTGTAAGCTGATGAAAGATCTCATGTGGTGACATTTTTGGATAGAGAACTCTGAAGACGGAATTGAGGTGTGACATCTTTGGTCTTTGAGATGTTTAACCCGTCTTAGTAAGTCGTACTTTTCCCTACCTGCATTGTGCTTTGCCAAATATTTATCTTTGTACTGCTTCTTTTTCTTGCCAAACCAAGTGCAGCTGGCCTGCTGCTCCTGTTTGGTCTTCTCCATGGCAATGCAAGCGACTCGCCTAGCACACAAAGAAAGGGAAAAAAAAAACCCCACAAATGTATAGTTTTATGCTGATAAGAGAGAAAAACCAGTCATTTGAAGAATGAATTGCGTGAACAAACTCCTCAGAAATGCTTCAAATTATTCAGGTAAAGGTTTGTTCCTTGAAAAGTTCCTAGACATGTTTAAAAAAAATGCAGGTTTCTAACAAAATAACATTCTAACTTGAACATATACATGTAACTGATGACACAGATGAGAAGTAAACATAATAGTCATGAAATACAGTGCAATGAGTGTGGGATTTTGAGTTGAGACAAGTCTGATTTGAATCCTGGCTCTCTCAATTATTAGCTTTTATCAATTTAGTGTTAGGTGCTTTTCTGGAAAATTTACATACATTAATTCATTTAATCTTTCTAGCAACATGTGAAATTGTGTCTGTTTTACAGATGAGGGGATCAAAGGACTGAGGGGTTAATTAATTTGTCCCGTGTGTGTGCATGTGCTCAGTCGTGTCCAACTCTTTGCAACCCCGTGGGCTGTGGCCCACCAGGCTCCTCTGTCCATGGGGATTCTCCAGGCAAGGATACTGGAGTGGGTTGCCATGCCCTCCTCCAGGGGGATCATCCCAACCCAGGGATCGAACCCAGGTCTCCTGCATTGCAGGCAGATTCTTTACCATCTGAGTCACCAGGGAAGCCCATGAATGCTGGAGTGGGTAGCCTATCCCTTCTCCAGGGGATCTTCCTGACCCAGGAATCGAACCAGGCTT
The DNA here is from genome assembly GCF_910594005.1 of Cervus elaphus. Classification (NCBI taxonomy): domain Eukaryota; kingdom Metazoa; phylum Chordata; class Mammalia; order Artiodactyla; family Cervidae; genus Cervus; species Cervus elaphus. Next base: position 134,141,316 of record NC_057848.1, on the reverse strand, counting down.
CCTGCATGGCAGGTGGATTCGTTACCAGCTGAGCTATCTGGGAAACCCAGATATATTTTCATCTAACAGCATGTGAAATTGTGTCTGTTTTACAGATGAGGGGACCAAAGGACTGAGAGGTTAATTAATTTGTCCTGTGTGTGTGCATGTGCTCTGTCGCTCAGCTGTGTCCAACTCTTTGCAACCCCATGGGCTGTAGCCTACCAGGCTCCTCTGTCCGTGGGATTCTCCAGGCAAGAATACTGGACTGGGTTGCCATTTTCCTACTCTAGGGGATCTTCCTGACCCGAGGGATTGAACCCGCATCTCATGTGTCTCCTGCATTGTCAGGCAGATTCTTTACCACTGCACCACCTGGGAAGCCCCTAATTTGTCCCAATCAAACAGCTAATAAGTGGGAGAATGAGGACAGTTTGGCATCAGGGCCCATGCTCTTAGGTGGTATATTGTTTTGGCAAGTTCATTAATCTAGAATCCTAGAAATGTTTAAAAAACGCAGGTTTCTAACAAAATAACATTGTATCACTTGGACATATACATATAACTGATGACACAGAAGAGGAGTAAACATATAGTCATGAAATACAGTGCAATGAGCGTGAGATTTTGAGTTGAGACAAGTCTGATTTGAATCCTTGCTCTCTCAATTGTTAGCTTTTATCAATTTAGTGTTAGGTGTTTTTCTAGGAAATTTACATATATTAATGCAGCTAATCTTTCTATCTCTTGGATGACTGTTGCAAACAATTTCAACAAAAAATGTAAATAATATCGTTATTACAGTAACAGGCATAGTAGTTGCCTAATAAACGGTACTACTATTACAACATGGAGATTCTAGGTAGGGGGAGAAAAACTATGATTGAATTCAGTTAGGATTACATTCATAAAAATCATAATTTTGTTCTACATGATTATAGTATTCAACATTGGTAACATATGCATAAATGTTAATAAGTTGCTCTCTTAGGTTCAGTCTAAGCAAGTACTTGCCTTTCAGGATATTGCCACAGAAGGTTTTGCTTACTTAATGACTTTGCTTGTGGGCCAACATGGGGGTCCCTGAGTGAACCACATATAAGGAGAATTCAAAATCACTATCAGAATGCCATACAATGCTATTGAAATGATGACTTGTTTTCTAATGAAGTTGTACTGACTTATTATTCTCCCACTAGCAGTGTAGAGTTCCTTTGTTCCACTTCCATGTCAATACTTGGTATTATCAGTCTGTAATTTTAGCCATCATGGTGGATAAGCAGTGAAATAACAGTTTTAAGTTTGTATTTCACTGATCATTAATGAGATCAAGCACCTTTTCATATGCTTATTGGCTATTAGAGTTCTTCTTTTGTAAAGTGCCTATTCAAAGACTACTTTCTTATCCAGTTGTCTTTTCCTCATTGATTTGTAGGAAGTCTTTATATGGCCTGAATATTACACTTTTGTTAGTTATATATGTTGCAGGTATCTTCTTCCACTCTGTGGCTTGCCTTTCTAACCTTTTTATAGTATTTGATAAAGATAACATTAGTTTTTAGTCAAATCTAGCAATATTTTCATTTATGGGAAATATTTTTGATATCTTTTTAAGGAAATCCTTCCTTGTCCCTAAAGATATTCTCCAGTATTACCTTCTCAAGAGTTTATAGTTTTGTCTTTCATGTTTTGGTTTTTAATACACCAGAACTGTTTTTTGTATATAGTATGAAGTTAGGGGTCAATTTCTCTCATTTCCCGCCCCCCCACCCCAATGGATACCAATCATCCCAGCATAATTTATGGAAAAGTCTATTCATTCCTCACTAGTGACTATATATGAGGGTGTTTAGGGGATCTCTTCAGTTGGCCTATTTGAGCATTTCTAAGCCCATACCTTATTATCTTAACTACCAAAGCTTTATAGTAAGTCTTGGTATCATTGAGGCAAGTCCTCTCTATTCTTCTAGAAGAGCATCTTGACTATTCCCAATTCTGTGCATTTCCATGAAAACTTTAAAATTAGCTTGTCAATTTCAAAATGGTTGGGAATGAATTGAATCTATTAATCAATTTGGGAGGAATAGATATCTTTGCAATATTAAGTCTTCTAGTCCCTAAATACAGTATGTCTATACATTTATTTAGGTCTTCTTTAATGTCTCAATAAGTTTTATAATTTATCCTCTAAATGTCTTGAACAACTTTATTAGATTTGTTCCTAGGTTGTTGACTTAAAAAGATTTTATAAATGGTTTTAAAAAATTTATAATATTGAAAAATTCAAACATATACAATAATACCATGTAACGAACCCCAAATACCTACAACTCAGCTTCAACATTTATTAACTCATGGGTTATTTTGTGTTATTTATAACCTACCCACCCTAAGATTAGGCTTCCCAGGTGGTGCAGTGATAAATAATCCGCCTGCTAACACAGGAGACACAGGTTTGATCCCTGGCTTGGGAAGATCCCCTGGAGAAGGAAATGACAACCCACTCCAGGATTCTTGCCTGGAAAATCTCATGGACAGAGGAGCTTGGCGGGCTACAGTCCATGGGGTCACAAAGAGTTGGACATGACTCAGCGATTGAGAATGCACCCTAAGATTATTTTGAAAAAAAAAAAAAAGCCAACTTTGTATTATTTCCTCCTTAAATATTCTTAAATTCCCTTTAAACCTATAGGTTTCCCCTTCTTCCCCCTCCCCCTTTTCTTCTTGCAATTTATTTGTTGCAGAAACTGGTTGTCTGTCCTACAGTTTCTGATTTCACCCCTGTGGTGTCTTTAATAAGTCCCTCTGTCTTTTGTATTTCTTGCAAACAACTAATTAGATCTAGAGGTCTAATCAAACTTGAGCTTTATTTTTTTTTTTTGCAAGAGTACTTTATAGTATTAGGGTGTTATATAGGGTATTTTAAAAAATTACTTTCTATTTTTTTACTGGTAAATAGAAATATAATTCATTTTGTATACTTATTTTTATATCAGCCATCTTGCTAAACTCTCATATTAATTGTAATTGTTTATATATATATTAATAGATTCCTTTGAATTTCTACACAGAATCCTATCACCTGTAATTTTTTTTTCCTTTCCAATTATGTTTGCTATAGGTTTATTGTAGATGCTCTCAATCAGGTTAAGGAAGTTCCCTTCAACTTCACAGTCTGTGAGAGTTTTAATTATGAATGGATTTTGGATTTTAACAAATATTTTTCCTGCATCTAATGATAATGACTTTGTGGATTTTTCTTCTTTAGTCTGTTAATATAGTGGATCGGTTTTTAAATGTTGAACCAGCTGTGCATTCCCAGCACAAACTCTACTAGGTCAAGATGTATTATTCTTTTTGTAGATTCAGTTTGCTGAATTTCAGATTCTTTTGCTAGATTCAGTTTGTTAATATTTTGCTGAGGGTTTTTACATCTGTGTTCATAAGGGATAATAAATACCCATATTCAAAATTTATTGAATTTTTGTATCAGGGTAACGCTGGGGTCATGAAATGAGTCAGGAAGCATTCTCTTCTACTTTCTTCAAGAGTCTTTCCTCCATGTCTCTTTCTTTCTCTTGCTCATTGAGGGCTTTATTTATATTTATTTTTGGTTAGGAGAAAGACATTTATTGGGAAATACTGTGAACTGTCTCTCAGCAACAGTACCAACGTCAATCTCCATATATTACCTAAGTGGCATACAGAGGAGGCTGATGAAACCTTTGGGAGTTCTTCCAGTACAAGCCAATATGTGTTGTTAGTCATAACTACAGCTTCTGTGAGGCATACGCTCTTTGGAAACCTAAACAGAACTGAGGCATTTTTGACAGGTTAAGAGACCAAAATAAAAAAAATCCTGACCTTGTGAAGCTTATGTTATAGTGTACAGAGTATCTTACAAGAAATGATTTTAAGCTTAAAAAAACTTCCCAGTAAAAATTTGTGGTGTAACGAGAGAGGAATGAAACTGATTTTTACCAGGCACTCAGGAAATGAATGTTATTTCTTTTAGCTCTGTAAGTGCAAGGAAACTGTTAGAATTTAGGTCAACATGGAGGAAATTTCAAACACATGTTTAACATTTATTGCTGACTTGGATGAGGATCTAGTAGGCAAGGGAAGGGATGACAGATTCAGGGACTCAAATCATATCCAAGGATTAGACTGATGGGCCTTGTCAAGCAAGATGAAATTTACCAAGGATAAAGAAGGTAAGGTATTTGGGTTCAAACAAATTGATTTCTCATCTGGAGAATGTGAAAAATTTAATTTGGTAGCAACACATCTAAACAAAGCTTCCGGGTTTGGCTGATAGTATTGTTTCAAATCTTTCTCATTAGCATTACATGTCTACCATATGACATTCTAGAGACCAATTCACTTTTCCAACAAGGAATTCTTTTTCCCCTCAGCTGGGAATATCTTCTTGTACCGCCAAAGTCCTACTCAACATCTCAAGGAATATACTGTCCAGTGGGCCTCTTCCTCATTATCCTAGTTAGAATTCCTTTCTCCCTCTATAGTCTTTGCAACTTTACTGAGTTCAGTTTTTCTGCAGTAAACTGAACATAATATATAAAGTATAAAATTTCAGTTTTGAAATATTATACATCCCATGAAACCATCATCATAATCAAAACAACAAATATTTTCATCATCCCAGGACTTTTCTTATGCCCTTCTGTAATCCCTCCTTCCCTCCTACAGATCCCCAGGAACTAAAGGTTAGTTTTGATTTTCTAGAGTTTTATATAAGGGAGTTATAGTACGTTCTCTGTTTTGCCTAGTGCTTTTGAGTTTCACTCATATTGTTGTGTGTTACCAATAGTTCCTTTCTTTTAACTGCATCCTATTGTATGGATATGCCATAATTTGTTTATCCATTGACCTGTTGATGAAAACACTAAAAATGTTTACAAATTTAAAAAAATTAAAAAAATTTTTTTAATTAAAAAATTTTAGAAATTAAAAAAAATTGTAATAGGTGTGTGGCCACTGAGTTTTTGTTAGTGTATTTTTTTTGTCCTTGGAAATTCCTTTAGGTTCTATTTCAAATCTGTTATGCCATTCATCCCTCCCCCCATACTCTGAAGATATTTTTTAAGCATTGTTGTTCAGTCACTCATTTATGTCTGACTCTTTGTGACCCCATGGACTGCAGCATGCCAGGCTTCCCTGTCCTTCACTATCTCCTGGAGTTGGCTCAAACTCATGTCCATTGAGTCAGTGATGCCATCCAACCATCTCATCCTCTGTTGTCCCCTTCTCCTCCTGCCTTAAATTCTTCCTAGCACCAGGGTCTTTTCCAATGAGTTGGCTCTTTACATCAGATGGCGAAAGTATCTGAGCTTCAGCATCAGTCCTTCCAATGAATATTCAGGGTTGATTTCCTTTAGGATTGACTGGTTTGCTCTCCTTGCTGTCCAAGGGACTCTCAAGAGTATTCTCTAGCACCACAGTTCGAAGGCATCAATTCTTCTGTGCTCAGCCTTTTTTATTGTCCAGCTCTCACATCCATGCATGACTACTGAAAAAACCATAGCTTTGTCTATATGGACCTTTGTAGGCAAAGTAATGTCTCTGCTTTTTAATATGCTGTCTAGGTTTGTCATTGCTTTTCTTCCAAGGAGCAAGTGTCTTAATTTTCAAGGCTGCAGTCACCATCCACAGTGATTTTGGACCCCAAGAAAATAAACTCTCTCACTGTTTCCATTGTTTCCCCATTATTTGCTATGAAGTGATGGGATTGGATGCCATGATCTTCATTTTTTGATGCTGAGTTTTAAGCTAGCTTTTTCACTTTCCTCTTTCACCTTCATCAAGAGGCTCTTTAGTTCCTCTTTGCTTTCTGTCATAAGGGTGGTGTCATCTGCATATCTGAGGTTATTGATATTTCTCCTGGCAATCTTGATTCCAGCTTGTGTTTCATCCAGCCTGGCATTTCACATGATGTACTCTGCATGTAAGTTAAATAGCCAGGGTGACAATATACCACCTTGACGTACTCCTTTCCCGATTTGGAACCAGTCTGTTGTTCCATGTCCAGTTCTAACTGTTGCTTCTTGACCTACATACAGGTCTCTTAGGAGGGATAGGTAAGGTGGTCTGGTATTCCCATTTTCCAGCTTGTTGTGATCTACACAGTCAAAGGCTTTAGCATAGTCAGTAAAGCAGAAGTCGATGTTTTTCTGGAATTCTCTTGCTTTTTCTATGATCCAATGGATGTTGGCAATTTGATCCCTGGTTCCTCTGCCTTTTCTAAATCCAGCTTTAATATCTGGAAGTTTTCGGTTCACATACTGTTGAAGCATAGCTTGAACGATTTTGAGCATTACCTTGCTAGCGTGTGAAATGAGTCCAATTGTGCGGTAGTTTGAGCATTCTTTGGGACTGGAATGAAAATGGACCTTTTCCAGTCCTGTGGCCACTGCTGAATTTTCCAAATTTGCTGGCATATTGAGTGTGACACTTTAAAAGCATCATCTTTTAGGATTTGAAATAACTCAGCTGGAATTCCATCACCTCCACTAGCTTTGTAGTATTCCAGGATGTCTGGCTCTAGGTGAGTGATCACACCATCGTGGTTTTCTGGGTCATGAAGATCTATAGTTCTTCTGTGTATTCTTGCTACCTCTTCTTAATATCTTCTGCTTCTGTTAGGTCCTTACCATTTCTGTCCTTTATTGAGCCCATCTTTGCATGAAATGTTCCCTTGGTATCTATAATTTTCTTGAGGAGATCTCTAGTCTTTCCCATTCTATTGTTTTCCTCTATTTGTTTGCATTGATCACTGAGGAAGGCTTTCTTATCTCTCCTTGCTATTTGGAACTCTGCATTCAAATGGGTATATCTTTCCTTTTCTTCTAGCCTTTTGCTTCTCTTCTTGTCTCAACTATTTGTAAGGCCTCCTCAGACAACCTTTTTGCATTTCTTTTTCTTGGGGATGGTTTTGATCACCGCCTGCTGTACAATGTTACGAACCTCTGTCCATAGTTCTTCAGGCATTCTGTCTATTAGATCTAATCCCTTGAATCTATTTGTCACTTACACTGTATAATTGTAAGGGATTTGATTTAGGTCATACCTGAATAGCCTAGTGGTTTTCCCTATGTTCTTCCATTTAAGTCTGAATTTTGCAGTAAGGAGTTCATGATCTAAGCCACAGTCAGCTCCCGGTCTTGTTTTTGCTGACTGTACAGAGCTTCTCCATCTTTGGCTGCAAAGAATATAATCAATCAATCTGATTTCTGTATTGACCATCTGGTGATGTCCATGTGTAGAGTCATCTCTTGTGTCGTAGGAAGAGGGTGTTTGCTATGACCAGTGCATTCTTTGGGCAAAACTCTGTTAGCCTTTGCCCTGCTTCATTTTGCACTCCATGGCCAAACTTGCCTGGTACTCCAGGTATCTCTTGACTTCCTACTTTTGTATTCCATTCCCCTATGATGAAAAGGACATCTTTTTTTTCTGGTGTGAGTTCCAGAAGGTCTTGTAGGTCTTCATAGAAGCATATTACTGAAAAACCTTGGTCTCCTAATTCCAATTTATGATGCAGGTTTGAGTCTGTTCCTGGTGTCTGTTATTGCTCACTGGTTTCTATGTGCACCTGCGTATTTTGACTTGCTGGTCACTGCCCTGGAGAAAGTCCATGCTGTGGGTGGTTAGGAGGAGCCCTAGGATAAAAGTGCTCTCCTTCAGAGACTTTCATTTGTCTATAACAGATATATGGAAGTATCAATAAATAAGAAACCTCACATCAAGTGCATAGCTGGACTTTCCCTGGCTGTTCCAGGCTATATATACCTGGGTGCAAATTCATTTGGGGTAGACCAGTGGCCACAATGTTTTCAGGGGAACTTTGTTTTCCTATTGCTCTGCTCACTGACAAGGCATCCTTCTCTACAGTCCCCTGGTGTGGAAGGGAAGTAAAGGAATTGCTTATCAGTTTGCTCTTAATCTAGGGCTATAGCTTTTTGCAGTCCTGACAGTGTGGGATGGGTCTCTTAACTGATTCTCCTACTTCTACAGGCCTTACTGGGTCTTAACCTTGGTCCTCTGGCAGAGAAGTTCTTAGTAATAGAAATGCCCTCATGGCAAAGTGGACCAATTTGGAACTCTCATTTTTATCGCTCTGATTAATGGCTTTCATATAAAAATTGGTCACTGAGTTCCCCAATACCTTTTCAGGTACTCAGTGCATTTAAGGTAATTTTCAAGAACATATTTTCTGCAGCACTTTTCATTTTTTTCTACCAGGAGGATTGGTCCAGACAATCTAGTCTACCATTATAGGAAATAGGAAGCAAATCTGCTTTTCCACTATCACTTCTTTCTTTTTTTTTTTTTTCCACTGTCATTTCTCAGGCTTCCCCCAGAGGACTTAAGAGTTATAGGTATTGGTGAGACATAATTTATACAAATGATCTGACCAGGTAGAAGAGGTCTAGAATCTACATAAATATTTTCAAGAGACATTCATATATGGCAACATTCAAGAACACATTTTGTAAAATGTAAGTATCAGTGCTAACATAATAACGTCACTAGCAAAAGGACTTAGACATCAGTGTCCTCTCACTAATACTTAAACTGTTTTTTGAAGATTGGACCCAGAGACGGCATCAGAGGGAAGGCTTCTACTTCCTTCATGTGGACCTATGTTTCCTAGTATAAAATGATGGCATCTGAAGTTCTTAGCTCCAATGTGCTAAATTTCAAAGTATTTTTGGGAACCCTGGAATAGCTGAAAGAAGTGATCAAGCAAAAGAGATTAACTAAAAAAAAAGAGATTAACTGAAAAATCCCTTTAATTGGTAAAAAAACTGGGTGAAAAAAACTGAGTCTATGAACTTGATGCCTTTAATCTCTTTTAGTTAGGTTCAAATAAGTATTTTGGACATGAAGAGGTCTCTCTTTTGAAGATATCTCTTTGGCACTAGATTTCTGATATATATTGCCGAAGTATAGACAAAGGTAAAACTATCAGCATTTTCCAAAAAACAGCAAATTATAACATTAATAACAGAAATAGATTTTACCAAACTATACAGTAATCCCTGACTCCTCTCAGTTAAAAACACGTCTGAAAACTGCCTGATTTTAACCTGCTTTCAAAGCTTAAACTTTCTAACAGACACACATTTTTAAAGACCTGGCAGGGTAAAGAACGAAGCTTCTGTCTCCCTTCTAATAGTGAAACACTGTAAATACCTGGAGCGACAGTGAATCCTGGCATCTGAGTTTTTCACTGGTGGTGGAGTGGAATGGGGTTGGTGAGAGCATGTGGAGGGGCAAAGAGAGGGTACATTTAAAAAATGCAATTCTAAAAGGCTGGAAACAGCATACAGGCATACAGGGCTCTGCTAAGAGATCACGATGTGACTATGACCTGACTCAGCCTCTCTGTAGACCTTCCTCTCCTGTGTAAAACAAAGACCTGACTCTATAAATAGGAGCTCATTTGGGGCTGACAACTGAGAATTCTCGGCAGACTCATTTGAATTGTGTTTGCTAACAGAGCAAAGAATATATTAAACAGGTTTTACCCTATAAAACAGCAAAATATAAAGGTGAAAAATGGCTCGCCAGGCTTCGTTTATATGAGAAACCAAAAGAACACAACACAGACATACCATTCCTGAAGTTCTGGAGAAGGAATGAGACCTGCCGTTCCATTTTTGGAGTTTTCCAGTTTACCCTGCCACCAATTGTGATCGTCCTTACTAATAATCTGGATAATGTCACCAACTCTGAATCGAATGCCAGCTTCTTTGCAGGGGATGAGGTCATCCTTAGCTGGATCATATTCAAATTGTGCTCTTACATAGATCTATAAAACAGGAGTTTGTAAGAAAAAATGCCATGGTGATACGAAAGAAAACAGTCAGCTCTAACTGAATAACCACAGACTAACACTACAATACGAACAGGACATTAGATGGTGAACACAAATATGATGCATGGAAATACAACACAAAAAACTGCTACCACTAGAACAATGTACTATTTTTGATGTGTACAGTTACAAATCTCTGCTCTTTTTATTTGGATAGAACACTTAAGATACTAGTTCAGTAAAGACTTAATTTCTGCTTTTACTATAACAGGCTTAAAATTATAGTGAAATACGCTTACCGTTTGAAAATCTGCATATATGTAGTTGATATTATGGGTAAGTTGTCATGATCACGTGGCAGGCTTTAGGCCATAACCACAAGCATTCAGGGAAGGTTTTAACCCTAAAGCAGCATGATACGAAACTAGCAAGAACTCAGTGTTGGGAACGTGCTATAAAATGCCTCCACGACAACTGGCAGTGTGTCTACACACTGCTGATAAACTTAACTGTAATTCAAACATTTTAAACAAGCATTTAAAGGTAGTTTTATTTTTCAAATAGCATTTCTACTTTATATTTGCATTTTACTCTTCTTAGAGAAGAAAAATGAATTTAAATCCTATGTTTGCCAATGTAACACTTAAAATCTGCACAGAGCTTCAGGAGATGGATAGTTCAAGGCTCTGAGTTTTATTATATGTAAACGTAACTAGTAAATATAAAAGGAAACAGATTAGCATACAAGGGGTTATCACAGTTATGAATTACTGGATTTCTAAATAACGTAAAACAAGGTGCTAGAAATTCAGTATTGCATCATTTGAGTGATTTCTATCAGGTGCTAGTTTATGCAAATCTTAACTCCCAATTTGATTACTTTTAACAGCACATTTCAAGAAAAATTCCATAAAATTTCTATCTTGAAATTACATTTGAATATTAATATTAAAGTCACTGTAAAACCAACCTGAAGGGTTTGGAACTATTGTGTTATTATTCTGTTTGTTTCTTTTCAGAAATCCAGCCTATAAAAGTTATAAGCCTCTGTATTTGCACCTAAAATTTATACTCGAAGTGCCAGCAAATAAAAGTTGCTTGTCTCAGGCAGCATTTAACTTTTCATGTCTGATTAGGACATAAAGCCAGGATTTTTCTGTTGTTTTTTTCCCATTGTATACAGCTTTTAGAAATACACATGCAGATACAAATTAAGAAAAAACCTTCAAACTTCAGATAATTATTGCTTAAAAATGTTCATTGGCATGTACATTTTAGTTATTCTTAGAATTTGAAGAATTTTGCAGCCTTTAAAAATTTATTTCCACCCCAGAGGAAGCCCATAAGATCCCCAAAGGCTGAATTCTTAACCATCAACACAAAATGATCAGGTTGAAATTACAATAACCATCACAGCTACAAGGATGTTAGGGAAAAAAATCCTTATAGAGAATTAGTCATGTGTAATGTGTTAAAATGAAATGGTACAAGCTCTCAATGCTCAAATGTTATGGTCCAAAATGCAGACATTATGGGATGGAAAGGGTTAATAAAGGATTGGCTATTAGCAGCTCAGTTTAGAGAAGTTTCTATAGAGGATATCTATTCACCTGTCGTCCTTTTGGTTGGGTAGTTGATGGCAAGTCCTGTAGAATAAAGCCAACCCAGGAGAAAAATTTTCATTTACTTTTCAAAGAGTACAAGGTAATTTGTGTGTTCTGTTACATTATGGTTAAAAAATGAGCTAGATTTAAGTTGTAAAGAGATAATATACATTATTCCATTTCTCAGAAATGTTGAGTTATCAAAAAAAAAAAAAAATCAAACCCAGGCCATTTAGCAGCAAGCTGAAGAAAGCAGGTAAATTTAAGCAGAGAGAAATGTGTTCTTAAGAAACAACTCAGCATCTTCAACACAAAAGCCACTGCAAGTGAAACAGCCTATTTAAAACCCCTCCCCCCCAAAACTCAAAAGAGCTGTTGCCCTTTTCGACTTAGTCACTGCAACCATTTAAGATTTTGAAAAATTCAATGGTTGTATGGATTTTTCACCATCTTAGAGTTGTTAAATGTTAACTATTATAAATGAATTCCTTTGGTAGCCTATTTTGAAGTTGCAAATAAAAGTCACAGGAAATTTTCTAACATTTCTCTTACTTATATCATTCCATCTGAGGTGATCTCAAATTATTTATAAATTATCTCAAATTATTTACAAATTTACCTCATAAAAATGATATATTTTAAAGGGCAAGTTAATAGGAAAAGAGTGATACTGCTGTATCATTAGAACTCTCATTTTTAACAGCAATATCAGCAACTTAAGAGATTTTATTTCAAAATATTTCAAAAATTCACACATCTGCACCTATAAGTGCTCCCATTTGCTTACGTAAATTAAAAACAATTCTTTTTACTTTCCAAAATGGATAGTTCTGAAAAAAAGTAAAATTCCAAGTTCAAGTCAAAATATAAAGTACTTTGTGTTAAAGATGTGATAATAGCGTGGCTTAAGTGCAGTTTGAAGCCAGTTCCTTTTGCTTTTCATATCCAGGCAAGGCTTATAATTCACAGAAGTATGTGCACGTACCACAATAACAGAGGGCACACCAATTCGTAAACTTAGATAGCGGAAACTAAACATGTTGCTGATATCACTCAGAATAGACAACTACAAAGCCCGAGAATACCCAAATTCCTACTCTGCAAAATTCTTACATTTCTTTATTTTTCTCAAGTGAAAAAAAAGTTGAGAAATTTCAACAAATTTCCATTTACATCCTCTGCATAACTTTGAGCAAAGTCATAGACAGTAGCTGGGTGACACAGAAATATTTTGAGAATGACCAAAGCAGTCTGGAACTACATTTCTTCAAATTTAACTAATGAAAGGTATTTTCAATGAGAAGAACAAGATTTTCCAGGTGTAAACTGCATTGTAGCTGTAGTAGCCTTGTATATCGGCAGAAGACAATATTTCCACTGAACACATGTAACTAGAACACTCATGGCAGGTGGCACCAACAAAATTGTCACACTTTGCTGTGTGGAGCTAGAGTTCTTACCGAAACAGAATTGTTAGTGCTGCTATGACCATTAGCTGGGGACTGTCTGGAAGTGGAGGGGGAATCTCTCTGAAATAAGACACAAGGTTCATTAACACAGAACACCAGCACAGAAACAAGAGATATTCACATCAACAGTTACAACCACAGTCTGACAACCATTTCCTTTGAGGTTTTAGCTGTAAAGGTGCCATACTGACTTACTTGCATGATTTCAGAGAAGCATGAAAAAATGTTTGTGCAGTCTGAAGATTCACATGTTGTAAGTGATGACCGTGTCATTCATTAATCATTTCTTTACTGTCTCTAACATTCTATAACCTTTGCTTTTTTAAAATGAGAACCCGAAGGGTGACTTGATATTAAAATCCTATCAACTACTGTAAAGTGACAAAGATTACTATAACATTGTGCTAAAGATCCCAGTTGCATATCTTTTTAAGTTGAAAATTAGGTTTTAAAAGTATTTAATAATCTTTAGGTACCTCAGTATCAAAAATTACTGAATGACACAATTTGAAGTGAAGTGAAGTCGCTCAGTCATGCCTGACTCTTTGCGACCCCATGGACAGTAGCATGGACCAAGCTCCTCCATCCATGGGATTTTCTAGGCAAGAGTACTGGAGTGGGTTGCCATTTCCTTCTCCAGGGAATCTTCTCGACTCAGGGATCGAACCCAGGTCTCCCGCATTGTAGACAGACGCTTTACCGTCTGAGCCACCAGGGAAGTGAAGTGAACCTCAAAAAAGACTTCTTATGTTGCAATCACCTTAGAATCTTTCTAGGCTAGATATTACTAATAAGGGTAAAAGATAGTTATAGACCAGAGAAGAAACCTTTATTATTTAAGAATATTTTAGCAGATTAATTAAAACAGTAATCTTGAGCCTCTACAAATATTACACTTCTGGCAAAGATTCCAGCAGCCACAGCCAACTACACTATATGACACATTCAAAATCCTTTCCAGGCTCCACTCCCTTGTCCAAATCAACTATAATGTTAAAACAAGGAGAGGATGAAAGTATTTAAAATTTTAGTTGAGTTATTGGAAATCTTTGAAATGTGCAGGTCTGCTCAAAAGACATTTGCTTTTTCTAGAAGACTTAAAGAAAACTTCTGGAACCTGTTGGCTTTTAAATAATGGGATCCCTTAGATGAGGATTCTCAGATGTTAGTGAGCAGAATGTCTAGGTGCCACCCCCAGAGACTTATGTCAGTAGGGCCAGGGCATGGGGTGGGGGTCCCCGCTTTTACCAATGCCAGGGTGATGCTGAGGTAGGTAGCCAGAGAGCCTTTCTTTAGGAAGTACTGTTGTAGCTGGGAAGAATTCAACTACAGGCTTGAACTCTGCCAGAGGACAGGAGAGTCAAAGAGACTGGTGGGGGAGGTACCTTTATTCCTACTATTCAGAGGTTGAGAAGGTAAGAGGGCGCTCTTTTTACTTAAGAGCATAGCATTTATATGTGTTCTACTGGTCCCACCTCAAAACCAGTTCAACCACTCAAAAACACAAGAGAAACTTATATTAATAACTAACACTATCTTCTGGCTAGTGAGCCAAAAAGACAAAAACCAATCGCATTTACTAAATTTCTTCCAAGATGTGAAATGGTATGAGGACCACTTATGATTTTTAGAATATCAGAATGCTTGACATAAAAGATGCATGTGACAGTTTTTCTTTTCCAGCAAGATTTGTGTACTAGGTAACAAATTTCAAAACCATGAATCATGGAACAGAAGCAGTTCTGTCTTTTGTTTTGAAATATAACTGAAGTTCCATAAAAAGCCACCAAGAGGAGCTCAAGACTTGATATAACAGAAACCCCACTTGTCATGGCTCACTAAAAATATACTTGACGAAACTACAAATTCTTATACATATCTTCAATAGGTTTAGGAAAAACAGGAAGCCTCTGATTTTTCTTGTGAAATTTACATCACTACTAGAGACAGGAAGAAATATTATAATTTCTCCCTCAACTTCTCCTAAGTACAAATTCAATTTTCTAGATGAGTTCCAATGAGTTGCCAGCCAGTCTTAAACATTCACTGGAGGAAATGTGTACTTCATACTGATGTTACACATACTTGGAAGGTGCACATGAAAGTGCGAGCTTCAGAAAAAAATATTCAAACTGAAGGTGCAATGACCAAAGGATGCCCTCACTTAGGTTGGTTCATATTTCCAAATATAAAAAGAATGATTTTTGAGTCTCACTTGCTAACCAATAGCAAACTGAATATAGGTTGGGAAAGCTACAGTTTCTCAAGGATAAGCCTACTGTAAGAAAGGAACGTGGGGTTTGTATTACTCTAGAACACTTACTTGTTTCCAAGTCAGATAGCATTCCAATTTAAACAATTTCATAGAACATTGCAAAAACCTCTATTCTGCTAGTAACATCAGTTATCAATTCCTCATAGGCTTAAAATCCATCTAGAGACCTGTCAGAATTATTTGAATAATTCTATCTTAACAAGAAAGACCACTTTTCAGATTCTTGGAAAGAAGAACTATCTAATGTGATTTCTTAACAAGGGAAGTGAATATATACTTCCTGGAAAAATTATTGCAATTATGATCTTTCATCTTCCCCCAGAGACTCATTCTTTATTAAACCTTTGTCATTATTTGGAGCTTCTCTCTACGTATTTTGCTTCGCTTCCAGCCTGCAGGAAGTTCAGGTGCTGAGGAGAACCCCGTGGAAGAGGGATGAGTAGGTGGGTGGGACCTACTCTGTTCCGTTATCTTTGTTGTAAAATTGGTGTGCAGTGATCAACAGCACAGGCAGAAACAACTTCCCAGAAGAAGCCAAAACATTCAGCCATCAGCAGACAGTTAGTTAAGAACCCAGAGGAGATGGGGTGTTTCGTTAGAGCTATTACCTCACAGGACGATGACTGAGTGCGGTAACTTGGCACGATCTTGAAGGTGATACTCCCCCGCATTTCCCGCTAGAGGAAACAGAAAGGAGAGCTCTTTGAACAAACAAATGTTGCACACAACAACACGTAAGAAACCACTGAAAACGTTTTGGGGGTATTTAGTGCAAGCCAGCGGAGAGTGCAGGGGCCTAAAAACGAAACCGAGTTACAAAAGCAGGAACAGCTCACGGTAACAAAGGAGGCTGTTCCTGGGAACAGCCCTGCAGAGTCAAGGCTGACTGCCCTGTTCACACAGCAATGGTGCAACAGACCTCTGATGGTGATCTTTTCATAGATGCGGAGACAACTCTAAGTGACATGCCTTTCGAAAGTGAATACAAGTTGAAATGGACTACAGAACAAGTAATTATGTAAGAATTATATTTGGGAGGCTACATGATAATGGTGTACTCCATAAAATCTGCTTTTTATTTCATAATTTAGGCCTTAGTTTTGACTGTCAGTGACTCTGTGGTGCTTCTTGTACCTTCAGTAGATATAAATAGCTCAGGAGGCTGCTACACTGTGGCGGGAAGAAGGTGCAGGACCAGAGGTCTAAACATCTCCCTCTGCTCACCAGGACCTGTCATTCTGCAGCCCCTAGCCCGCCCCAATCCAAAACCTAATTTGAACACCAATTCTGGATATATATGGTAAAAAATGGCCTGGTCTACCATGACTTTCCTTTCCCCTGCTCTATAGAGAAATCCCATATAGCTGGCTATGACTCAGCTACACAGGAAAGAGACTTCTGACACTGCTGATGTCAGCAGAGTTGAGGTCAGTGAGAAACTAATTCACAAGTATGCACAACTGCAAAGGTTTTCTTTAAACATCTGCTCACTAAGAACCAGGAGACAAAGGACTGAACGGAGAATGTTCAAGCCCATACTGCTGAAAATGGGCAAAATGTTTCTAAGCTCTGCTGCATGTAAACATTTTTCTAGTTCTCAGTTTCTATGAATGTTGCACAAGTCCACATATATGATGGTACCAGATTACAAAAAAATACCCCTTATTTAATAAACAAGTTAATGAACTGAAAGTCAATTTCAGGAAAAGAGACTTTCATTTTACTCACAAGCATTTTTTGCAGCTGTTCCACTGTTTGGTTGGCTACACTGATGCCATTGATTTCTCGAATTTCATCTCCGACATGAAGTGTACCTAAGAAATTACACAAAATTATAAACATGAAATGATATATACTTTTATAATAATAAAATCCAAAGTCAGCAAGGTAAGTAATTTTTAAAAATTAAGCTAAATACTGAAGGCTAATATTCCAGAACCAGGTATGAGTTAGGCTCATATAGTAAACTCGCCAAAACAGATACACCTAACTTATGGAGGACAGTTTTGAAAGATGACTGTAAAAACCTGCTTATTTTTCTGAGAGAGTCCTTATGTATATAGCTGTTTAAAACTATGACTTCCAGATGTGGCCTATCTAGGTTCATATCTCTGCTTCATCATGTACTAGCTTCAAGATCTTGGGTAACTTACTGAAAATTTCCCTGAAAACTCATATTTATAAAATGGAGATGAAAATAGCATCTATGTCATAGGATTGTTGTAAGGATTAAATGAGTTTAATAGATGCAGAGGACTTAGAACTGTTCTTGGTGCATAGTGCCATTTAAGTATTTGCTGTTATCATCATTATTATCTACCAAATATGGTACAAAGGTTGTTGATTTTTCAAAGAATTGTGATAATATCTATATATCAATAAATTTATATTAGACATACTGCAACTTTTTAATAATAATTTGGTAGGCAGGCATTTCAGGGTTCTGTCACACTTCAACTAGAAAAAGTGAGAAACAATGGTTAAATAGTGTTATGTAAATTTTTGCTTTATTTATGAATTGCTTACACGTTTAGTTATTGACCTGACTTCATTATGAAAAGCTCATGGTATCTTTAAGACATACACACTAAAATGCAGATAAATAAAGAGCCTTGTATTTGCTTCAAAGTAATCCAGGGGCAGTAGGGCAAATACAGGTGAAATCAGTATGGTCATGAATCAACAATAATTCTACCTGGGTTATTCGTACGTAGGTGATCATTGCACTATTCTTTCCACTTTTCTCTATTTGAACTCACTGCACTGTTCTCTCTAACCATGTTTGAAAGTTAACATAATAAAACATAAAACAAAAATTTGGGGACATTTGTCTTCAATATGGTGGATTAGGCACTCACAGACTCTCTTACAACTATATCCCGTGTAGGGCTCACCCCTTGAAGTGTTACAGGTCTCACAAAATGAATGTGAATCCCCAAGAATACTTCCCATTTCCATCCCCACTCTCCCGTCCACAGATAAGAACCCAGTGAGCTGGATCCAGAGTGGTGGCAAAATCAAGATGGAATGAAACCAGTGGGAGGGGTAGATGCCATTGCTGCACTGCCTCCTGGCTGCCTTCTGAGTCAAGACCCAGTTCAGTGGCACTCTGTGGCAGCTGGTAAAACACAGAACAGACTGTTTTTGGAGGAAAGTATTCCCAGTTTAGGCTCCTAGGACTTCTACTAATTTGAGCAAGCAATAAGCTTATAATCAAAGATCACCAAACATACAATAAGGCAAACTATTATGTGAGTCATCAGAAAGAGAAGAAATAGATTTAGATCCTCAAGGAGGATAGATGCTGGAATGGTCAGATATAGACTACAGGAATACCTCATTTTCTTGTGCTTTGCTTTACTGTACCTCAAAGATAACCACATTTTTTACAGACTGAAGGTTTGTGGCAACCCTGTGTTGAGCAAGTCTGTCTGCGCCATTTTCCCAACAGTGTTTGCTCACTTCCTGTCTCTGTATCACCTTTTGGTAATTCTCACAATATTTCAAACTTTTTCATCATTATTATATTTGTTATGGTGATCTGTGATGAGTGATCTCTGCTGTTTTGGGGGTGTTATGAACCACGCTTATATAAGATGGCAAACGAAATTGCACAAAAGGATTTAGAATATTACATAAACTTAGTTAATAAAGCAGTGGCAGGGTTTGAGAGGATTTACTCCTGTTTTGAATGAGGTTCTACCATGGGTAAAATGCTATCAAGCAGCAGTGCATGCTACAAAGAAACCATTTGTGAAAGGCAGAGTAGATCAATGAGGCAAACTTCACTGTTGTCTTATTTTAAGAAACTGCCACAGCCACCTCAGCCTTCAGCAACCACCACCCTAACCAATCAGCAGCCATCAACATCTAGACGATACCCTCCACCAGGAGCAAAGAATATGATTTGCTGAGGCTTAGATGATGGTTGGCATTTTTTAGTAATAAAGTAATTTTAAATTATATACATTTTAAAAGACATAATGCTACTGTACACTTAGTAGATAATAGCACAGTACAAACATAACTTTTATGTGCACTGGGAAACAAAAAAATTCATGTGACTCCTTTTATTGCAGTGGTCTGAAACCAAGTCTGTAATATCTCTAAGGTATGCCTGTATAAAATAGCTATATGTTAAAGAAAAAAAAAGAAAGGGACCTTTTTTGCAAGGATGAGCATGCAACAAGACATTATCAGATGTGAACAGAGAGATCTGAAAATAAGAATAAGAACAAGTGACTAGTACTTCTAGAAAGGAAAAATATAATCAGTAGCATAAGTCAATGAATGGATGAGTTGAACAGGAGTTCAGATATGGCTGAAGAGTTTCAGCTAATTGGAAGACATAACCAAATAAATTAACTAGAATGCAGGTCAGAGAAATAAGGAGATAAGGAAGATAGGAAACAAGAAATAAAGCATGAAAAAGATATTAAGAGATATGGAGGGAATGTCTAACACACATCTACCTAGAGTTCAGAAGGAGATGATGGAGAAAATGAAGAGGCAATATTTTAAGAAATATGGTTTCAACCTGGGCTGGTGATCTGTTTCACCCTTGATAGTATCCTTGTTTCAATGCTGTTCTCTCTGAACATCCCACCCTTGCCTTCTCCCACAGAGTCTAAAAGTCTGTTCTGTACATCTGTGTCTCTTTTTCTGTTTTGCATATAGGGTTATCATTACCATCTTCTTAAATTCCATATATATGCGTTAGTATACTGTATTGGTCTTTATCTTTCTGGCTTACTTCACTCTGTATAATGGGCTCCAGTTTCGTCCATCTCATTAGAACTGATTCAAATGAATTCTTTTTAATGGCTGAGTAATATTCCATGGTGTATATGTACCACAGCTTCCTTAAGACCCAGAGGGATGGGATGGAGAGGGAGGCGGGAGGGGGGATCAGGATGGGGAACACATGTAAATCCATGGCTGATTCATGTCAATGTATGGCAAAAACCACTACAATATTGTAAAGTAATTAGCCTCCAACTAATAAAAATAAATGGAAAAAAAAAAGAAATATGGTTTCAAATTTTCTTGAATGATGCAATTATGATCACACAGCTCCAGGAAGAATAATGCATCCCAAATAGGATAAATAAAAAGAAAGCCATGCCAGGAGGTAGTAAAACTACAGAACATCGAAGACAAAGAGCTTAAAAAGTCCAGGGGGAAAGGAGAGATCACCTACAAAGCAAGGACAATTGTAGTGTCACCAGACTTCTCAAGATCAAACAACAGATGCCAAAAGAAAATGGAATGGTAACCATTAACCTAAAATTGTGCTATCAGCAAAAGTAATCAAGATTGAGGTGGAAATGAAATATTTACAGATAACACCACCTGAGGGAGTTTATCAACAACAGACTACACTAAAGGAACTATAAAGGATGTAGTTTAGGAAGAACGAAAAATGCTCACCAAAGGATGGTCTGCAATGCAAAAGGAATAATGAACAAATAAAATTTAAACATTTATGTAAATTCAAACAACAATGGTCATGTATTTTAAGATAATTTCAAATTTGTGGATTTAAAATAGGACAGAATAAAAATGCTGGGCATCTGTGTACATAAGCAGTCATCTCTAAAGAGGACAAGAAGGCACTAAAAGGCTGATGGTGTTACCTCTTGCTCTACAGGGAGAAGGAAAGAGGTGTTAAGCACATGTACAACACGATCTCAAGGAAAGGAAGTTTAATTTTTGGACAGGAGAATCACTTTTGGATCAGGCTCTAAATACTAATGCATATAACACAGTTGCTTCAAAGAGGAACCTAAACCTACATGTCCAAATCTTATCCATTGGAGAGTTAACAGTAGTTCCACTTTCTCAAAAAATCATTTTTTGTCTACTTCAGTCCTCAGTGAATTCCCTTCTCAACTGCATTTACTGTAGCAGGTGTTAAGAACTTAATCACAGATTTGATCTTTCTTATTTTATCACTGAAATATTATATTGTTATTTATCAAACTCTAATTTCCTAATTTATAAATAGTATATCACATTCCTGAATGAATTAGAGTAGTCAACTGTCATTTAACTTTGCAAGTATATATACATATATCTTATATCCCATGGTAGATGTCTTCCATATATCCTGGGACCCATATGATACTTCAGTTTATCTCCCATGGCCTCTAATAAGTCAGGATCTAAAGAGTAACTCAGAGATGCTCCAGCAACAGAGCTGTATAGTATAACTGAAGCATGTGGAAATGAATACAAGTGAGTGGAGGCCAACAGTGATTAAAACCAAAGACAGATAAATTATTTATATAAACCATCAATCAAACTGATTTTTTTTCATATTCATCACATTATTTATTTATTTATTTGTTCATTTATTTTTATTAGTTGGAGGCTAATTACTTTACAATATTGTAGTGGTTTTTGCCATACATTGACATGAATCAGCCATGGATTTACATGTGTTCCCCATCCTGATCCCCTCTCCCGCCATTTTTTATATGGATCATAAAATACTATACTATACGAAAAAAAATCTAAGGTAGGAAAGAAAGAATTATATATGGAACTTACCTTGCCTGTGAATCATGCCTCCATGCATGATTCTTGCAACAATACAGTGATTTAGTTCATTCATTTTTAAAGTGATTCCCTGTAAAAAGTTAAGCAAAAATAGAATTACTATGAGAGGGCATTCTTTTTATATCTGTGATTATGCTGTAGATAACCTTAACTACAAAAGTAGGAAAACATTAAAGAAAATATGGAAAATGGAGGAGAAAACTCCACTATGCCATGACAGAAATATTAATTTTGATATTTTGGTTACTCTAACAATAGCATACATATATATTTAAAAATTTTTTTTTAGCTTTTTTGTTCTTTTTTATCTTTTTTTAAATCTTAAACAAATTTTTTTCTTTTTTTTCTTTGTTTTTTTAATTTATTTTTTAAATTTTTTATACTTTTTTTTAGCATACATATATTTTATATAATGCTTTTTAATCTTGTAAGTATTTTCCATGTTGCTAATTCTCCACTTGGTCATGATGTATTTTTCTTTTTTGAGGTATGGATTTGTTTAGAATTTGTGCATCTAAATACAGAAGGGTTACTGGTCTGTAGTTTTCTTTACTTGCAAAATGTCTGGTTTTGGTATCAGGGTAATGCTAGTAGCTATTATACCTCTTCCTCCTTTTCATCAAAAATAGTAAGTTGAGAATTCTTTCCTTTTCAATGTTTTGGGAGGAGTCTGTGTACAATTGGTACTGTTTCTTTATTATATGTTTGGTAGAATTTACCAGTAAAGCCATTTTGGCCTGGAGTTTTCTTTGAGGGATTTTTAAAAAAACTAACTTCGATTTTTAAATAGTATAGGGCAATTCAGTTTATTCCAAAGTGAGTTTTGCTAGTTTGTCTCCCCAAAAAATGTGTCTATTTAATTTAGGTTGTTGAATTTATTGACATAAAGTTGTTTACCATATTTCCTTATTATTCTTTTTATATCTGTAGGATCTGTAGTAATGTCACTTCTCTTATGCATGATACTGGTAATTAGTGTCTTCACCCCCACACCTGATTGATCTCATCTTGTCAAAGGAAAAGCTTGTTTTATTGATTTTTTTATTGTTTCACTTTCTATTTCATTGATTTCCACTTCGATCTTTATTATTTCTTTTCTTTTACTCACTTTGGGTTTAATTTGCTCCTTTTTTTGGTTCTAGTTTCTTAAGGTAGAAGCTGAGGTCGTTGTTTTAAGATATTTCTTTTTTTTAAAGACTGGTATTTAGTGCTACACTTTTCTCCCTAAGTACTGTTTTAGCAGTATTCCATAAGTTCTGGTATGTTGTGATTTCATTTTCATTCACTTCAAAATACTTTAAAATTTCTCTTTTGATTTCTTCTTTCATCCATGGGTTATTTGGAATTGTATAATTTAGTTTTTAAGTGCTTGGGGATTTCTCCTGACATCTTTCTGTTATTCATTTCTAATTTAATTCCATTGTGGCCTGAGAATATACTTTGATATTAATATAGTCATTCCAGCTTCCTTTTTATTAATGTCATCATAGTGTATGTTTTTCTAGTCTTTTCCTTTAAAATGATTTGTTTTTATTTATAAAGCATTTCTTGTGGGCAATATATAATTTGGTCTTGCTTCCCTCCTATACCCCAATCTGACAATCTCTTTTTAATTTGGGAGAATTTAGACAACTTATATTTAATATGATTACCGATTACTGATGAACATATCTTCTTGCTATTTGATTTCTATTTGTCCCACCTCTCCAATGCTCCCCTTTTCTGCATTCTTTTGGATTAGTTTATTTATTTTCATTCTATTTTCCCCTCCTGTTTTATTAGCTGTAATTGTTTTGTTGTTTTAGTGGTTGCTTTAGGGTTTATAGCATACATCTTTAACTTATCAGTCTACCTTCAAGTGATATTATACCATGTGAAATGTATTATAAGAATCTTACAACAGTATACTTCCACTTTCTTCCTTCTGACTTTTGTGCTGTTATATATTTTACTTTTACATGTTAAAAAATCCCAAACACATTGCTACTATTTTTGTTTAGACTTCCATTTACCTTCCAGAGAGATTTAAATGATAAGGATATCCTTTAACATTTATTACACTGTAAGTCTATCGAATTCTTTTTGTTTTGGTAAGTCTGAAAATGTCTTTATTTTGCCTTTTTAAAATTATTTTTTTTAAATACTATTTTATCTTTTAAATTGATTTTTATTGGAGTATAGTTGCTTTACAACGTTGTGTTAGTTCCTTGCTGTACAGCAAAGCGAATCATATATATATACACATACATATAATATGCATAGCACATACATATATCCACTCTTTTTAAGATCTCCTTCCTATTTAGGTCACCACAGAGCATCAAGTAGAGTTCCTTGTGCTAAATGGTAGGTTCTCATTAATTATTTTATACATATTAGTGTACATATGTCAGTTCCAATTTCCCAATTCATCTTGCTCTCCCCCTTGGTAAGCATAAGTTTGTTCTCTACATCTGTGACTCTGTTTCTGCTTTGCTAGTAAGTTCATCTCTACCATTTTTCTAGACTCCACATATAAGTGATACTATATTTGTTTTTCTCTGACTTCACTCTGTATCACAGTCTCTAGGTCCATCCACATCTCTGCAAATGGCACCATTTCATTCCTTTTTGTGGTTGAGTAATATTTCAAAATTCCAACAATATTCTAGTACACACACACACACACACACACTGTATATCACATCTTCTTTATCTATTCCTCTGTTGATGGACATTTACGTCGCTTCCACGACTTGGCTATTGTAAATATTGCTACAATGAACACTAGGGTGCATGCATCTTTTCAAATTATGGTTTTCTCCAGATATATGTCTAGGAGTGGGATTGCTGGGTCATATGGTAGCTCTATATTTTAGTTTTTTTTGAAACTCCATCTTGTTCTATATAGTTTGCCTTTATTTTATGATAGATAATTATACTGGGTTTAGAATTCTAAGTTGAGAGGTTTTTTCTCCCCCCAGTACTTTAAAATTATTGTTTTCTTGATTATACTGTTTATCATAAGAGATCTGATATCACTCTTATCTTTGTCCCCCTGTATATAACATTTCCTTTTTATCTCTGTTTTTAAGATCTTCCTGTTTATCACAGGTTCTAAACAGTTTGATTATGATGTACCTTGGTGGTGTTTTCTTCATGTGTCTTGTGCTTGGGGTTCACTGTGGTTCTTGTATCTGCAGATTTATAGTTTTCATCAAATTTGGAATGTTTTCAGCCATTATTTCTTCAAAAACATTTTGTTTCTTCCTCATCCTCTTCTCCCTCAGATTCTAATGGACCAAATATTAGGTTGCTTGAAGTTGTCCCACAGCTCAGTGATATTCTTTTCATTTCTCAAAGTTCTTTTTTCTTTCTGTGTTTTGTTTTGGGTAGTTTCTATTGCTATGTCTTTTGAGTTCACTAATCTAATTTTATTCTTCTGAAATGTCTAAACTGCCATTAATCCCCTAGTGCAATTTTCCTGCTAATTCTAATACTGCTGTCAGTTATTTTTTTTATTTCTATATTCTTAAGCTTTGTCCTGGGATGTAGTTCAGTTATTTGGAAAGAGTGATCCTTTGGGCCTTGCTTTCAGGATTTGTTAAGGCGGGTCTGGAGCAATTCTCTGTCTAGGGCTAATAATTCCTCATTACTGAGGCAAGACCTTCCTAAGCATTCCACACAATGCTCCTTGAATTGGTTTTTGTAGTCTGGGTGGTGGGAACAGACAGTGAGGGTCGGGCACTGTTCCCTCTCATCCTTTTGGATGGCCTTTCCTTGGCTCTGAGTAGGTTCCTGTCATAAACGTGCAGATCATTATTCAGATAAATACATGAGGGGGACCCTCTAGAGTTTTCTCTCTCTGCAGCTCTCTCCACTTCAGCACTCTGTCCTATGAATGTTACTGCTTTGGTCTTCCCAGGCTCTCAGCTCTGTGTCCTCAGGGAGTCTGCCTGCTCTGCCTCAGTTTCCCCTCACCATGCTATGGCCTGGAAACTCTCTCATGTCAGTAAGGTGGGACAATCACTGGGCTCCCCTTATTTGCTTCCTGTTTCTTAGGGATCACTGTCCTTTGCTGCCAGATGCCCAATATCTTGAAAACAGTTCTTTCATTGTTGTGTGTGTTCTTTTATGTTGTTGTTGTTGTTTCAGGTGAGAAGGTAAATCTGTTCCCTGCTACTCTTTTTCAGAAGTGGAACCTCTGTATACTTAATGCCAGAATACTATTCTATGGAATAGATTACAACTTTTTGTCTTTAATTACAAGCCTTCTGGACTGGTCTTTTTAAAAAATATTTATTTATTTATTGGCTGTGCTGGGTCTTCATTGCTACATGCAGGCTTTCTCTAGTTGTGGTGAGGGGGGATTATTCTTTAGATGTGGTGTGTGGGCTTCTCGCCGTGGTGGCTTCTCTTGTTGTGGAGCACGGGCTTTATAGAGCGGGGCTTCAGTAGTTGCGGCTCGTAGGCTCTTGAGCGTGGGCTCAGTAGTTGGGGTGCATGGACTTGGTTGCCCCATGGCATATGGAATCTTCTTGGATTAGGGATCAAACCCATGTCCCCTGCATTGGCAGGCAGATTCCCAACCACTGGACCACTGGGGAAGTCCGATTACAACTCTTACTTTCCAGTTATTCACCATTATAAGACAAGCTTTCATAAACATATCTTTGTACTAGACTTGGTTGATTTGAAGAATCACATGGAGACCTTTTAGATAATACTGATTTTTAATTTCACTCTTTGGATTAGTCTGGAATAGAGCCCAGATCTATATTTTAACAAGCTCCCTCAGTGTAAACTGGTCTTGAATTTGAGATGATTGGGGGTAGCAGGACTCTGTCTTATCTTCTTCACTGGAAAATAGCACTCTGTTAGAAAGTTCCATGAAAATATTTGAGACTTTATAATCTAGACCCTACCTGAATTTGTACAATTCTACAACATATAACTTTGCACAGTTCCTATTTTGTGGTTCTTAGAAGTGGTAAGCAAGCAATTAAAAAGAAACTGGTTTCCCAAATGTTTCTAGTCCCACATTCAACTGTACTGCTCAAGTTTCATTTCCAACTTGTACATTCAGTCAGCACATATGGTTACCAAGAGAGGTGCTCCTGGAAAAATGCTGTAAATTAATGTGTAAGTCAAATCTAATTTCATAAGGGAAATGATAGTACAATGAGGGTTCCATTCTTGAAATTACCAAATTAGCATATTCATTCAACCAATATTACTGTGAACCTGTTATATGGCAGATACTCTGCTAGGCATGGAAGTGAATGAGATAGACAGACAAAAAAAAAAGTAGGCAGCCTTATGAAAACTGAGCTTCAGGAAGGGGCAATGTCTTGTCTGCCACTACGTCACTGGCATGCAGTGCAGTCACGTGCACATCGTTGTTCAGCTGCTCAGTCATCTCTGACTCTTTGCAACCCCATTGTCTCCTCTCATGGCCAGGGAAAGCTCACCTCAAATCAACCGAAGTTAATATTTATTATTTTGTCTGCTTCAAACGTTTCTCTGCAGAGAAGAACTGACTCATGTTTTCTCTGTTCACAAGTTCCCAAATTCCAGGGAAAGGCTTGGCCCAGCTACTGCTGAACCTAGCCCAGCTTGCTATAAACTCCTGGCTTTTCCCTGTTTACATAAGCCTCTTCCCAATTGTCTACGCTATTTGAAGTTCAGTGTTTAACACATGCAACTATGGGAGTTTCCCAGTCAATAGAGAAATAATTAAAAGTGTGATGTTAAAAATGGGAAAACAAGGGTGTAATGTGAATATATCACCCTTGGGGGATGGACCTAGCATACATAGTTGGATATATTTTAGAAGGTCCAAAAAGCAAAAGAAATCATATAAGTATATGCTACATGATACTATGTTTTTTAACAGGACAAATAAGCATATGAAGTTGTATTAAATGTAAAACTATAGAAAACTATATTCCTGAAAATATATTTCAGATAAAATAATTTCCATTTTTATGGCAACCAATTAAAGGGAGAAGAACTACACACCTTCACTAGGATCATAGAAGATGGAAGAGAGAAGGGCTTCTTTAAGGAGACTTTTGGGGAAGACTCAAGGCTATTTTATGCATGCAGAAAAATGTAACTCAGGGGTACAGATTTATGCTTTTACTCAGTCTATGTTTCTAATGTAGTTAACCTTTATACAGAACATCAAGCAACTGTCACTGGATTGCTTTAGAACATGACGATCACAAGACACTTCTGGGTCTCCTCCTCCTTCTTCTTTTTTTAAAGTCTTTATTGAATCCATTACAATATTGCTCCTGTTTTATGTTTTGGTTTTTTTGGCCATGAGGCATGTGGGATCCCAGCTCCCGGACCAGGGATCGAACCTGCACCCTTTCTATTAGAAGGTAAAGACTTAACCACTGGACCACCAGGGAAATCCCTGGGCCTCCTTCTTGTGGTCCCTTCCACTTTCTTATCTACTCTGATTGGCTGAACATCACCCCTTCTCCTGCTTCTCTGACACAGCCTTTCCTTACCTATAGTTCTGTCATAATCACACCTGTTAAACAAACTGTGCTAAAGTACATATCTACTTGTTTAATGTAGGGTGCCCTGGGACTTTCTGGTGGTCCAGTGGTTAAGTCTCTGTGTCTCCTGTGTAGAGGGGGCAGGTTCTATCCCTGGCTGGGGAACTAACAGCCTGCATGCTGCACAGAATGGCCAAAAAAAAAGTAGGTAGCCCTATGGAAACTGAGTTTCAGGAAGGGGCAATGTCTTGTCTGCCACTACGTCACTGGCATGCAGTCATCTGCACATTTTTGTTGTTCAGCCGCTGTCTTCTCTGATTCTTCGCAACCCCATGGACTGCAGCATACCAGGCTTGCCTGTCCTTCACTATCTCCCAGAGTTTGCTCAAACTCATGTCCATTGAATCGGTGATGCCATCCAATCATCTCACTCTCTGCCACCCCCTTCTCCTCCTGCCCTCAATCTTTCCCAGCACCAGGGTCTTTTCTGCACATAGTAGGTACTTAAAAACATTTGCTAAATGAGTGAACGAATATATGAAATGAATGAGGGGAGTGTTAGACTTTCAGAGCTGGGTAGGATCTGGGTAGGTAGAAATGAAGCACACTTTTGGTCATACTTGCTAAGAAAAGTATGAGCAAAATGAGGCCTCCACAGACACGAAGTGATTTGCCTGAGGGACCCAAAGCTGCTACTGCCTGGACTCTTAAGTCAAAGAGTTGCTTGGTGAGCACCAGAGGGGTGAGGTGACGTGCATGTCCCATGTCTGCTGTAAGTACTGAGATAATACAGTCTAACTGGCAAAGAACAATAAGTGAGAATTACAACCTGAATGTCTAGGGTTGAGGGCTTTCTGGAAATTGCCATCATAGGATCACTGCTCTGTAATTCTTCCTTTAACCTGGAAAGCAACTGGCTAACTTTCCTAAGTAATCTGTTTTCCTATATCCCAGTATCCCTTTTCTATGCTCTGAGGAGCAGATAGGAATACATACATTTGAATGTTTTCCTAAAGAAATCATTCCTCCTAAAAACTGGAACTTTCCCAATACTTCCAGTCTCAATGGGTAGCATCACTGTTCATCTGGCTGTGAAAAACCTAAAGCTTAGGGTCATATTAGACACTTGCTTCTGCCTCAGTCCCCATTGTCAATCCATTCTCAAGGTCTCCTGAATTACTCTTTTATTGAATCTATTCCCTTCTTTCCACTCGACATCCATCCCTCTCGTTCAGAGCTCCATCATCTCTCCCATGTATTACTGCAGTTACAGTCTTTTAACTGGTCTCCCCCTAGCCACTCTTGTCCCCCTCTAATCCATCTTCCAGAGTGCTTATTTCTAAAATGAAAATCTGATTTTATCTCCCCGCTTAAAACTCTTTAATAGCCTCTGTTTTTAAAAGAGACAACAAAATCAATACTTATGAGGTCCTCTTCCTGACACACATCTTGTTTTCTACAGTCTAGCTGTGGTGCCTTCTTTCCATTTTGAAACTGGGCTAAGAGCCTTTCACTAGCAGGTTTCTGCATATGCTACTTTGTTTGGCTGGATGGTCTCCCCTCTCACTGCCCCCTCTGTGCAGTTAACATCAAGGAGTCTTTCCTTGATCTTCCCAGTCTATGTAAATTCTATGAGGATGAAGCAGGGTTCAGCATCAGTTCTATTCCAATGCTACATCTAAGAACTGAGATGGTGAATTCATACTAAACAGGTAGGTGTGAATGGAAGCAACTTTAACAATGGCACTCAATTCTTTGAATGTCTTCCCAATTAGTCTTCCTCTAATGTTGTTGAAGGCAAAAGATCTGGACACCAATCAACTTGTAAAAGGAATTTGAGACATTCACCTTTTCAACACCAATTCCAGTATTTCACACTGGACCCTTTCTCTGCTGTCCCAGAGGTCTTTACACGCTAGACTAATATATCAGGTCTGCCCTTTTTTTGTTGATGTTGAAGAGCAACTGTGTAAGGAGAGGTGGGAAGGAGAGCCAACACACCTTAGGCACGGTGTCAGGCAGGACAATTTTAGGTGGGGGTAGTGGGGGCGGGGGTATGGTGGTGGCCTTGAAATGAGGATCTGGAAACTGATTTCTTGAAAATTCTCTGCACCCTCCTTTCCTCCCCACCTCTACTAGTATAGGTTGAAGGTAGCTGCTCGAACTCATGCTGGGATTTTATGAGAATACAGGAGATTTCCCCCCCTCCACTTACCATTGGTTCATCTGTGTTCTTTTGGAACTGGACCAGGCGAACTCTGGTCACGTTCTCCATATCCATGTCTCCGTTTGCGCTTTCTGGAGAATCACCATTTAAATACGGAGAAGTGGGAGGAGGTGTAACCCTCAACGCTTCATCACTGTAAACTTCATGAGCCACTACATCGTGAGTCTGAAGTAAGGCCTGATATTTTATGAGGGAAATAAAATATTAATAATAGAACTGTTTCAGTAGGAGTCTATTACATAAACACATATAAAATTATTCTTTGCCTCTCAAAGGTATCTCTCATCTAAAGAGAATTCAAAGCACATTACACCTAGATAGAACCATGCCATAATTTCTTTCTGACACATAATCATGACAGATGGAGCTTCCCAGGTGGCACTAGTGGTGAAGAACCTGCTTGCCAAAGCAGGAGACATAAGAGACAGGGATTCGTTTTCTGGATCAAGAAGATGCCCTGGAGGAGAGCATGGCAATCCACTCCCGTAGTCTTGACTGAAGAATCCTAAAGACAGAGGAGCCTGGCGGGCCACAGTCTCTTGGGTCACCAAGAGTCGGACATGACTGAAGCAGTTGAGCATGCACAATCATGATAGATGGAGTTTTAAAAATGAAGGAACAAAGGAAAGAATGAGTGAGCCAATCAATGAATGGATGTGTTTGTTCATTATCTGGGTAAGAGGTGTTGTCTGATGCTCTAAAAAAATGTCCAACTAACTTGCTCAATTAAAGGCTGACATAACACAATTTGAAATAATTGAGCAGAAAGAATCTTTTGTACATAGAGCTGGCAAATTTGTGCTGGGGCTTAAAATGAAAACAAATTTAAAGAGAAACAGTGCAATAATTGGTGCCTTGAGCAAATATCTTTTACCAGTGGTATTAACAATAACT
Source organism: Cervus elaphus (assembly GCF_910594005.1). Classification (NCBI taxonomy): domain Eukaryota; kingdom Metazoa; phylum Chordata; class Mammalia; order Artiodactyla; family Cervidae; genus Cervus; species Cervus elaphus. The sequence continues at coordinate 134,109,978 of NC_057848.1, read as the reverse complement.
GCTATATAATGCAAAGGATAATTTATAATGTATGACTTAGTAAAAGAAATAAAACCACATACAAACGTATCTGAAGAAATGTAATTTCCCCAAATATCACATGATATGGAGCTCAAAATCTTAAACCTAGTTACTGTTTTTGCTCATTTCTACTTTTTGGAGCACTAAACAAAAAATAAGCTGACAGTTATTATCATGACTTCTTTTTGCAAAGTGATTTCTTTGTGTTGATATCTCCATATGTCCTCTTGGTGAAACTGGGTAATAAACATCCTTTGTTCCCCTGAAAAGGCTATTCTTCCACTTACTGTACATTTCATGCCATCATAAGAAAGTTTTTAATAAGAATAAATATTTTAGCATTTCTACTTCAAAGAGAATTTTACAGTTGAGTATCAACGTATTTGGGACTTTATACATTATGTTTTCTTGTGAGCTAACTATAAATTCAGTTCTTTTTTAATCTGTGATCTGTAGGGTAATGAAATATCTGAGATAATGAAACATAATTAAAATTGCCTTCACAGCATAACCTGTAGCATCTCAAGTTATTTAATTAAAAGATTTACCAAAGTCATGACTCGGCTATTTTCACTTTTCAGTTATATATATGAGGCAAAAATAAGGCAACAATGTGTTGATGATGGTGTTGATTAGTCATCAATAGAGCGTATGCTCTATTCAATACCCATCTGAATTTATAATAGAAATGGCAGATATTTGCAAGATCTCAGAGGGCTGGTATAGGCTCCGAGGGACAGTAAGTAGCACAGTTTGAAAGCAAGCCTCCACAGTGGCCCTGGGGACCTGGGCTTCCTGACCTGTGTCCTGGCTACACCCTACATGAGTACCCCTGGCCAAAGTGGTGGTGGCTGTGCTGTGTGGGGAAATCCTTCTTTGGCTGGTTTAATTATAGCCTCTTAAGAGACTAAGATTTAACGCAGAAAGCAAAAATTAATTATAGGTGAACTGAAAAACTTCATCTGTTAAAATCAGGTTCATTGTATTAATTATAGGGCTTCCCAGGTGGTGCTTGTGGTAAAGAGCCCACCTGCCAATGTGAGAGACATAAGAGACGTGGGTTCTATCCCTGGATTGGGAAGATCCCTTGGAGGAGGGAATGGCTACCGACTCCAGTATTCTTGCCTGGAGAATCCCATGAACAGAGGAGTCTGGATGGCTACAGTCCATAGAGTTGTAAAGAGTTGGATATGACTGAAGAAACTTAGCACGCATGCATTAATTATAGATGCGTTTTCTATAAACAGTGAATTTTAAAAAATATGCCTTGTATGACCGGAGGATATATGCCTAGGTAAACAGAGAACCAAGTTTCATTAGGAAAATGCTAGTTACATGGGTTGGAGAAAGTGTTTATACTGTTTTTTGCAAACAGTTTCTATCCATCCTTTTAAATTATATAAGCAAACACTTGTATTAATGTTTTATTTATAAGGAAGGATAAGCCCACAATCACAAAAATACCAAATTTGAACTGTAAGAGAAAAATCCTTAAATTTTATCACCAAATGAGGTCATACTTGATACTAACTTTTATTTGCTACTGTAAAAGACTGCTACCACAAAATGAAACTTTTATCCAATACATACACAAACAAAAAAAGGGGCCACTTACAGATTGTCAAAAACGTCATTAAAAGAGTATGCCAAATAAAAAATAGAGAAATTAGAGTTTGAATATTTTTCTTCAAGTATGTTATGAGGTGATTCAGCAATTGTTACTAAGCTGAAATAGCTATTATATTTAATTACATAAGAAGAATCATGTAAAAGGAAAAAGACAATTTTATGTTTTGTATGTAAAAGGGACATGGACAAGACAACTAAGAACTTCAGACTAGAGTGGGAAAAATTCATTTAAAATTGACAGGAAAAAGAAATTTTAGGTTTGAAAGTGGTTCTTCTGGCTTCTTAATTACAAATCATAAAATTTATCACTCAATAATGAAACTTTCAAGTCAACCTAAGGTGATTATAACCACCTTGTTTTTATTGAGAAAGTAAGATACAAATTTCAAAAAATAAGATTTAGGACATAAAATTTTAAAGGAAAAAAAATCAAAGCATAGACATTCAATTCTGTTTACTGTCTTTATCCTTAATGTTTTATATTTTACAAATGCAATAGGCAAAGGATCTGTTCTCTTTAAAAAAAACCATTATCTTTAAAATGTAATAACTGAAAAAGGATAGTGTGCTAATATTTTTTATCATGACCTCTTGAGTACAGAGTTTAAAAAATCATTTAAACCTATACTTTCTTCTTTTAATTACTATAAATATTTATAAGTATCTGTATTTTTAAATGTAAGGTAACCCAATATTAAATCCTCATGTTTTAATGATCAGAAAGCAAAGAAAAAGTCAAATAATTGAAGAAATAAGTACAAAATTATACACTAAGAACAACTCCCAAACTTTGTATAATAAAAATTATAAATTAAATTTTTTTCCTTTATTATTATTTCTTTAACAATACCAAAAATTTGAAATCATGATCTTAAAATACTTTTAAAATAGAAAGCTCTAGCATTTAAAAGTTTAACATAGTATATACAGCTCAGAATTATACCTCCCACACAGAACATTATCCACACATGTGCTTATTTGGGAATGACCACTGAGTTCAAATTAAGTTTATAGGAAAATCAATCCTTGTTACAAGTCATTTAAGAGCACAGCGTTTGGAGTCAGAAAGATCTGGATTTTGAACCTCCATGAGGCCACTTACTAGGTAGGTGACCTAAAGCAAGCCTCTTAGCCTTTCTAGGGTACAGTTTCCTCTCTGAACTGTAAAATGTAATTAATCACATTACCTCACATCTCAGCCATCAACAAGTCCGTGTTCAACCATCTCTAAAGCAGAATCCCAGTCTGCTCATTTTCCATCAGCCCCATCCTTCTCCAAGCCTCTACCACCTCACAGAAGCCTCCTAATTGGTCTCCCTCTCTTAACTCTTATCCTCACCACAGTCCATTCTCTACACAACAGCTCTAGCAACCTCTAAAAAAGCACAGGTCTAACAATATTTTCCTGCTTGCAGTCACTGTCACCTGTGCAATCAGGAGAAAATCCAGGTTCCTTACCATGGCCCTGAAGGCCCTTTGTGGTCTGGCCTCTGCCACTCTCCCCTTTGTTTACTATATCCCAGCCACAATGGCCTTTCTTCTGTACTCTGACCCTGTGAAGCTCTTTCCTGCCTCTGGGCCTTTGCATTTGCTCTTCCCCATGCTTGGACATTCAGAAAGCTGATTATTTCATAAAACAAGTCTCAGCCCACATGTTAACTCCTCAGAAGGCCTTTCTCCTGACTCTCTGAAATAGCTTCTCCTTTACTATCATCTCTGCCCCATTGTCCTGTCTTTTTTTCATAGTTATTATCACTATATGAACTTATCTTGTTTGTTCACTGGCTCACTGTCTGTCTCTAGTTCACCTATCCATGCCCCACTTAGAATGGAAGTTCATTGATCCTATTCACCACTACCCTTAGTGCCCAGCACGGTGTCTGGCATACAGTAGGCATTTACATATTTGATGAGTAAATGAAAATGTCTTTTAAGCATCTAGCTGGGTGTTCAGAAATTACAAGTGAAAGTGAAAGTCACTCAGTTGTGTCCAACTCTTTGTGACCCCATGTACTATATAGTCCATGGAATTCTCCAGGTCAGAATACTGGAGTGGGTAGCCTTTCCCTTCTCCAGGGAATCTTCCAAACCCAGGGATCGAATCCAGGTCTCCCACATTGCAGGCAGATTCTTTACCAGCTGAGCCACCAGGGAAGCCCAAAAATACTGGAGTGGGTAGCTTATCCCTTCTCCAGCAGATCTGCCTGAGCCAGGAAATTACAAGAACTATTTACTATTTCTGAAAATGCTTACTAATAGCAATGCACATATTAATTTCTCTCTGATGTCAGAAAAGCAAAATAAACCAAGGCTTCGAAGTTAGGTAAGTTGTGAGAGATGGGGCTGTCTTAGCTTTAATGGTTTTGGGAAAAAGAAAACCTTAACCTTAAAAAAATGATTTTATTTGGGTATATATTATTTTCTTTATTTAGCTTACTTCGAATCTGAAAGATCTACTGATATCAATGGTCCTACATCATTCTCGGAATTGAGCTGAGGGTTACTTATCAATTTACAGATAGACCCATCTGTCCAGAATGTACAGGCTTCTATCTGCAGAAAACACACTGCACAGAACAGTCAGTTGACTAACTTATCTGCAAATGGGCAAGTTCCTAATCTATTCAATGTTTTACTGAGTACTGTGCCCTAGACATGACAGATACTGTGGAGTAACTAATAATATTCATTAGCTAACAATTATTAGGCATCAAGGATATATCAGACACTGTGCAAAGCACAGTAGATGTATCATCTACTTAATTCTTATTCCAACTCCATGAGGTTGGCAAATAGCATCTTTACAATTTGGTATTATCTGGTATTGTAATCTTAACACTCTGACATATGGCTGAAAGCACATTTGATGAAGATGGCTGTATTTCATAAGAACTAGTAAAACCCTCTTTTGAAAGTGAGGTTTTATTTCTACAGAAGTTTAACTGTTACTCACCATGAAATGAGGTTGTGTTAAAATACGCTTTAGTTCCTTTGCATCGTTATTCTCAGGGTAACATGAAATTTCTTCCAATACCTAAAAAAACAAGCAAGATATAAAATAGTGTGAAGAAGATGCTAGATTGAGAAAATATAGAATTCTTTTTAAATTAAAAAGTATGAATGAATTTTTATGGCAGGCAAAATAATTATTCTAGAAAAAATTCATCATTTTATTCAAAGTTATTAATACATAGGAACTACATTGGTGGTAATAAAAAATAAAACAAATTGCTGTAATAGTCTCTGCCTTCATTACCCAACTATAACTCAAAAGATTATTGAAAAATACAAAACAAAATGACAAGCCTGTAATATAAATTTATTACAGGCCTAGGTAACTTAATTAAACTTAATGGGAAAATGTCTCCACAAATCTTTTTCCAAACTTACCATCAAGATGAATCTGTAGTACAAGTTGATAACAGATTTCTTTTATAATTAACAAAACTGTCCATTCCTTTCAGAAAGATTAAAATTGCAAAGGCTCAAACGAAAATAAAGAAGAGAAACACAAATACTTTCCCTTGTAGCCTGACAGAATCAATGTTATTCTCCACACTCATCTCCTCACATAGATAAAACCGCGTCTTGGCAATGGTTCCTAGAATTAATTGCCAGGGCATGAAAGAGTTCTCAGTGGGCTTAGTGTTAAAGAATCAACCTGCCAATGCAGGAGACCCAGGTTTGATCCCTGGGTTGAGAAGATCCCCTGGAGAAGGGAACGGCTACTCACTCCAGTATTGTGGCCTGGGAAATCCTATGGACAGAGAAGCCTGGCAGGCTACGGCCTGTAGGCCAGGCTACAGTCTGCAGCGTAGCAGAGTTGGACCTGACTGAACAACTAAACCACCACCACCAATAGTTGAAAAAAAAAAGACACACAATCAAAAACTTTCCTCTTTTCACTCATATTTTCTTCACTAATTAGTTGCTAACATTTTCTCTGTACAGGTTTAAATGGTTTTCAAATGAAATTGTTCTTCAAAAGAGATCCTTTACCAGTAGAATGGAGTTTACCCATTTAAAATTTAATTATGTGACACGAGCCCCAGGGAAGTCCTCTGTTCCTTTTCAGAGGAAACCCATTACTGCAGTTCTAATTATAGATAGTTGGATTCAGAGTGGTTATACACAGTGCACTCAATTCTAAAAGCCAAGCTGAGGGAGGTGGGAGAGGGGTTCAGGATGGGGAACACACGTAAATCCATGGCTGATTCATATCAATGTATGGCAAAAACCACTACAATATTGTAAAGTAATTAGCCTCCAACTAATATAAATAAATGAAGAAAAAAAAAAAGTCAAGCTGATCAACGACTGCTGAAGCAGTACTGGCTGTCAGGGGCATGCAAGTCATGTACCCACCAGGAGTCTCTTGACTTGCCTTTGAGAGTCCTACAACTGGAGCAGGAAGGGATGTTTTGAGATCACTTAGCCTAAGATTAGATGTTAGCTAGTGCTACTCAATCACCTCCTCAGGTAAGAACAAACCAATGAAAACTACAAGATCCCTTTCTTATCGAAATGTACTCTTAACTCGTGCTGATTAGGTTGTTAATTCATATTGTTTAATGATAATAAGCCAATTCTCCTTTGGTGTATTTTATGCTTTGAGTTTTTTACCAAACAAAAGATGAAACAATATACTCTCTCTGGTTCTCTGTTACTCTCACAGCCTATGATTTTAAGCACTGCAGTGTGGTCTCCTAATTTAGAGAGAGTCTCTTCTGACTGTTGCCACCTCTATTTCCTTGGTCTTGCTTCTCAGTGAATATATATTTTCCAGTACAGGTGTTGTGTTTAAAATCTGATTGGGAAGGAATTAGGTCTTCATATTCTTTCACATAGTAATTCACTTTATAAGAAAAATAATCTTTTTCAAAGGAAAATATTTCTTTGGATAAAGACTTCTATGAAATCAAAAAGTGAAAAAAAAAATCTCATTAGGTGTCTAACAATGGAGGCATTGTTAATTCATTATAATTTAGTAATAGCAAAGAAAAAACTATGCCAATATTAGAACTTATTTACAAAGACCAAGTAGAAGCATGGAAAAATGCTTATTAAATTACATTAGGTTAAAAGAAAGATTGGGGCTTCCCTGATGGCTGAGATGGTAAAGAATCTGCCTGCAATGCAGGACACTCAGGTTTGATCCCTGGGTCGGGAAGATCCCCGGGTCGGGAAGATCCCCTGGAGAAGGGAATGACTACCCACTCCAGTATTCTTGCCTGGGAAATCCCATGGACAGAGGAGCCTGGTGGTCTACAGCCCATGGGGTCACAAAGAGTCGGACACGACTGAGCGACTAACACTTTCACTTTTCAACAGAAAGATACATTTTGATTGTAACTACAAAAAATTTATATGCAAATGATAGTGAATAGAAAAGGGGAAGTGAAAATGAAAATTACTGTGTAAGGAGATGGGATTATAGGTGAATTTCTACTTTCCAAACTTTCTGCAATATCATGTTTCTATAATAAAAAAGTTAAAAGTTTGTGAAAGATGTACATTAACTGGCAATTTATAAAAATGACTTCTCTCTGAAGTTAGCTGCTGTAAATATTTAATTAACTTTCGAATATTACCACCTTAAAAAAAGTAACCCAAATTTTCACAGCACATCTATTTCCACCAAGTGTGGTAAAATAACTTTTTCCTTCTTTTTAAAAAAGAGAAGTAAAATCAATATGCTAACCTGTTGAAGTTTACATAGCAGAACCAGAACTAGAAATCTAGGCAACGTTGCTGCTGAGATTTCTTTTTTCTCTTCTGTATGTAAATACTCAGTGATAAACTTAGAAATACTAAATCTGAGTATTATAGTCCAGCTGTGACTTCAAGGAAACTGCCACTTACTGTGTGGCAGAAACATTTTCATTAAAGGTGCACATATGAAACCCAAATACATTTACAAAATACTTATCACTTACCTCTTTGGCTCTCTGTACTGCATCGCTCGGAGGATTCCTGATTTGCGGTGAAGACTTCGTGTTAATTTTGTCATACAGCTAAAAGCAAAGGAGAATATCCAATCAACATTCATAATTCTTGGCTAAAATTCAAAGCTTCATATTTATTATCTCACGAAACAATATTTTCCCCTTAAAAAGGCATGCTGATGACTGCAGTGGGATGTTCTTCTTAAATCTCTTATTCATTCAAATGAGACTTGTCAGGATGAGTGCTACGCCTATCTTTTAAAAAATCATCAATATTTCAGTAATCACAGCATTTTTTCCCTCTGATAGAAGCGACATTTAATAAGATGAATAGAGAGTAGAAAGAAAGAATGCTTTCTGGCCAAGACATGTCTGAAGGAATTTTCACAGAAATCTAAATCTTGGGAAAGGGCAAACCCAACTCCTTCTAGGAAGGAATGTTCTCATGAAAGGTTTATACTTGTTTTTACTAGGGCTGTTCATTAACAGTATCAGTGCTGGCATCCTTCAGCAAGAAATTAAGGACACAAACCTTTTTCCTTTTTAACCTGTAAATTCATAGATTACAAGAAGACACTGAAAAGAATCGGTATTTTAAAAACTCCACAAATCTAAATGATCCAAAATTTAACTTTCTGAAGAAATTTTTTTAGAGAAAAATGCCTGTAGTATAGAAATGCAACTAAAATATTACTTTCTGCCTCAGATGAAACATCTCATTCAGCAGTCTGCTTTGAAAAGTAAAAAGCTGAAAATGATCTTGGCTAGTCTGCCACTTCTATTTCCTAACTTCTCTAAAATAGGTGGGGGGTTTTGGAGGATTGGTTTTGGTTTTTTTTTCTTTCCTCTCCTTCTACGTGTACCAGTGCCAGTGCAGAGGTCAAATATTGTAAACATTCTCCAGATTACAGTTAGACTTGTTTATACTGATGCAAGACAAAACTTTACAACTTGTAAATATTTGAGCCATACCATACATAAAAATTCCTAATGACTGACAGGCAGACAGATAGGACAAATAAATAAATAAAGCCTAATGATAGCAATGTGAAGATATAGCAGTGATCATTTGAAAATGTCAGCATTAAGAAAGTACTACTAAATTAGAGCTTAAATAAATAATGTAAGAAGCACTGGGAAGACCCAGAGGGATGGGATGGAGAGGGAGGCGGGAGGGGGGATCGGGATGGGGAACACATGTAAATCCATGGCTGATTCATGTCAATGTATGGCAAAAACCACTACAATATTGTAAAATAATTAGCCTCCAACTAATAAAAATAAACGGAAAAAAAAGAAGGCTAGTAAAATATTGGTCTATTTAAAGTATTATATTAACATTTAGAGAACTAGCAATATGTGGCTCATTTATAAATGTTTGCTCAAATCCCTGTAGAATACATGAGCGCAGTCTCTGTCCTCTGAATGGCTTTCATCTGTAAAGATTGTGAATTCTGAAATTTGGAACCAGTGAATATTATTTTTCAATAGAAATAATATTATATACCGTGTTGGTTCCCAGACTAGTCTATAGAGACAAATTAAATACTGTACATCTGCAATAAAAAGTAGGAGGGGAAAAGAACCCAACCCTCCAAAAGTAAGGAATTGTAAGTTAAAAATAAAAAACCACATTTAAAATAGCTAACACTTAGACTTCCCTGGTAGCTCAGGCTGTAAAATAGCTAACACTTAAAATATCACCTGACATGTCATCATATTAATAATCAAAATAAAAAATATACAGGGATAATGAAAAGAGTTTTAAAACTCTTGAATGCTGTTTAAAAACAGACCAAATTTAATTTGAAGCTTTATAAGTTGTCGGCACTGTCATTTATAATTACAATGTTTTTATAATGCCTAATTTTACCATAAAGAGTCTTGCCTTTTTCTTGACCAACTGAAAGTCGCTCAGTCGTGTCCAACTCTTTGTGACCTCATGGACTATACAGTCCATGGAATTCTCCAGGCCAGAATACTGGAGTGGGTAGCCTTTCCCTTCTCCAGGGGATCTTCTCAACCCAGGGATCGAACCCAGGTCTCCAGCATTGCGGGAGGATTCTTTACCAGCTGAGCCACAAGGGAAGCCCAAAAATACTAGAGTGGGTAGCGTATCCCTTCTCCAGTGGATCTTCCCAACCCAGGAATCAAGCCGGGGTCTCCTGCACTGCAGGCAAATTCTTTATCAACTGAGCTATCAGGGAAGCCCTACCTGACCAAGGACTATTACTAATGTTACTTTCAAAAATTTCAACCATGATTAATTTCTATTTACACATTTAATAAATGCACATTAGTTTTTAACTCACAAAGCAACAAAAATTCCAACCTCCCAGAATCACTCTATCACTGGAGGCTTTTTATTTTTGGCTTGGTCTTACAATGTGGTTCCTTGGGTGAGTGAATCTTGAGAACAAAGGTGGGCTCTCTTTGTTTATTACCCACCCTTTGTCGCCTGCCCCCATCTATCATATACAAAGTATACTTAGAATGATGGGGTTTGGGGACTTGGCCTGCTGTCTTAGACTTTCAGCTAAAGCCCACAGCTAAGCTGCCAGGCCATCCCTCTAGGACTTGCTGACAGGTAGCTAAATTGGTCCTTCCATACTCATCCCAGCACCCTATTTTGCCTGACATGTGGTGTTTGGGGTCCCAAGTATAAAGAGCATCTTTCCTGGTTGGAGGCTGCCTGGGGCAGTCCTTGATGGCAGGGTGAGAGGTCAATAGCAGGGCAGCCCGCACTTGCAGTGTATGTTGTGGCAAGAATGTGTGTTTCCCCAATACCATTCACCCTTGCAACAAAAAGAATAAAATACTTAGGAGTATATCTACCTAAAGAAACAAAAGACCTATACATAGAAAACTATAAAACACTGATGAAAGAAATCAAAGAGGACACAAACAGATGGAGAAACATACCGTGTTCATGGATTGGAAGAATCAATATTGTCAAAATGGCTATTCTACACAAAGCAATCTATAGATTCAATGCAATCTCTATCAAGCTACCAACGGTATTTTTCACAGAACTAGAACAAATAATTTCACAATTTGTATGGAAATACAAAAAACCTCGAATAGCCAAAGTAATCTTGAGAAAGAAGAATGGAACTGGAGGAATCAACCTGCTTGACTTCAGACTCTACTACAAAGCCACAGTCATCAAGACAGTATGGTACTGGCACAAAGACAGAAATATAGATCAATGAAACAAAATAGAAAGCCCAGAGATAAATCCACATACCTATGGACACCTTATCTTTGACAAAGGAGGCAAGGATATTCAATGGAAAAAAGACAACCTCTTTAACAAGTGGTGCTGGGAAAACTGGTCAACCACTTGTAAAAGAATGAAACTAGAACACTTTCTAACACCATACACAAAAATAAACTCAAAATGGATAAAAGATCTAAATGTAAGACCAGAAACTATAAAACTCCTAGAGGAGAACATAGGCAAAACACTCTCCGACATAAATCACAGCAAGATCCTCTATGACCCACCTCCCAGAATATTGGAAATAAAAGCAAAAATAAACAAATGGGACCTAATGAAACTTAAAAGCTTTTGCACAACAAAGGAAACTATAAGTAAGGTGAAAAGACAGCCCTCAGATTGGGAGAAAATAATAGCAAATGAAGCAACAGACAAAGGATTAATCTCAAAAATATACAAGAAACTCCTGAAGCTCAATTCCAGAAAAATAAATGGCCCAATCAAAAAATGGGCCAAAGAACTAAACAGACATTTCTCCAAAGAAGACATACAGATGGCTAACAAACACATTAAAAGATGCTCAACATCACTCATTATCAGAGAAATGCAAATCAAAACCACAATGAGGTACCATTACACGCCAGTCAGGATAGCTGCTATCCAAAAGTCTACAAGCAATAAACGCTGGAGAGGGTGTGGAGAAAAGGGAACCCTCTTACACTGCTGGTGGGAATGCAAACTAGTACAGCCACTATGGAAAACAGTGTGGAGATTTCTTAAAAAACTGGAAATAGAACTGCCATATGACCCAGCAATCCCACTCCTGGGCATACACACTGAGGAAACCAGATCTGAAAGAGACACGTGCACCCCAATGTTCATCGCAGCACTGTTTATAATAGCCAGGACATGGAAGCAACCTAGATGCCCATCAGCAGATGAATGGATAAGGAAGCTGTGGTACATATACACCATGGAATATTACTTAGCCGTTAAAAACAATTCATTTGAACCAGTTCTAATGAGATGGATGAAACTGGAGCCCATTATACAGAGTGAAGTAAGCCAGAAAGATAAAGAACATTACAGCATACTAACACATATATATGGAATTTAGAAAGATGGTAACGATAACCCTATATGCGAAACAGAAAAAGAGACACAGATGTACAGAACAGACTTTTGAACTCTGTGGGAGAAGGTGAGGGTGGGATGTTTCGAAAGAACAGCATGTATATTATCTATAGTGAAACAGATCACCAGCCCAGGTGGGATGCATGAGACAAGTGCTCGGGCCTGGTGTACTGGGAAGACCCAGAGGAATCGGGTGGAGAGGGAGGTGGGAGGGGGGATCGGGATGGGGAATACATGTAACTCCATGGCTGATTCATGTCAATGTATGACAAAACCCACTGAAATATTGTGAAGTAATTAGCCTCCAACTAATAAAAAAAAAAATTAAAAAAAAAAAAGAATGTGTGTTTCCCGTGAGTCCAGGAGCTGCCTCAGAATGTAATCTGGCTAGAGCCATCTTGGTGGAACCCTGAGCAAGAGGGTTGTCTGCACAGAGCAAGGGGACCCAGAAGTGCCTGTGGGGTCACGGCTGAAGGCAGGAGCTGAGAGGGTGCTGCCGGGGCCAGCTGCAGAGTACACCAATGACGCAGAGGCAATCTGGGACTGAGACAACATCTGGATGCCTGCCACACCCTAGGCGCTAACAGCCAAGAGAGCACTGGCTGCCTGAGGGACATGACTACAGGACCTGCTGTTTAAGTGTTTTTTCTCTTTTCTATGATAAGACAGACTCTTGAGTCCTTTGACATTCAGAACAGCACCTACTATGAGACTGAGTACATAGTAGATGTTTAATAAATGTTTCTTAAAAAAAAAGAGTATTTAACTGGTGTATAGGAACTGTAAATGGATAATTAAAAGAAAAAGAAACAGAGCAGGAATACTTATTTTAACTTCTTTCTTTAGGAACCAAGATATCATGGATCATCTTTCTGACTGCATAGTTAAAAGCCTTCCCTCAAAATTAAGAAAGAAATTTTGACCACATTTAATTCTTTTAGTTTTTTTGCTATGCTTCAGGCCCGACTTCAAAAATTTTTCAATGTAAAAGAGATCTTAGATGTTGACATGATTCAACTCCTCCATTTTAAAAAAGAGAGAGCTGACATCCGGTGACATGAAGTAAGCACACAGCATCCGGGAGCCAGAGTAGCAGGGAAGAGACCGGCCTCCTGATGTGTGCTGTTCTTTCTCTCACGCAACAGTACCATGGCTTGTATTAGAATTCAGTAACACAGTCTCATGAGAGGGAGACACCTTCAGCAAATATTTGGGGAAAGAACTGTAGAAAATGCCATTTATAGGCTGTAGGGAAAAAAAAGTAATTAACTAAATGTGATTGGAAAGATATTAGGCAATCAATTGCAAGCCTTGCCCTATTAAAGAAAGTTTAGAATCCTCGTCCTTGCCCGGCCAAATGATGAACATTTCAGGTTTTGTGGGCCATATGGACTCTGTCACAACCACTCAACCCTGCTGTGTGTGTGAAGGCAGCCATTAATATTCCATAAATGAATGTGCATGGCTGGGTTCCCATAAAACTTTATTTACAAAAACAGGTGGCTGGCTGGATTTGGCCTGACAGCTGTAGTTGCCAACACGTGCTCTAGAAGCTCAAATTGAAGGTGAACTGAAATGATAAAAATATTTCCGTTGGTTGGTTGCTTCCCTGCCATCTGAAGACTTCAAGTGTGTTTGTAAAGCTGAGGTGTAGAGGGTGAGGAAGAGGGAGGAAAGAATGTTAATAAACTATTCCTAGAGAGAAAACAAGAATGAATGTCTTAGGGTTTTTCTCTTTCTAATGCAATTATAGTTACGCAAGTTCAGCACTTTTTATTAAAATGCACACACGCACACACACAGCCCAAGGCAAAACGAGGAAATGTGAACAGCTGCAAGGGGAACAGACTGTTTCACACTGTGTCACTCCCAGACAGGCCTGCTTACTGCCAGTGTCTGGCGCTGGGTTATATACGACCCCACACGGCTGCATGGACACGCTTCATCTGTCTGTCTTAAGGAGTATAAAAGCACAGTTCCGTTAAGAGGCCACATTCTATATTTGAGATGGGTTGTTTTTGTATAAAAGCAGAATAAAGCTGGTGGTCATATTAAATTGAACTCTGCTGAGATTGTACTTTCAAACATAATGATGGTGAAATAAGTTAATGTCATTTTTTTATTTACATGCAAAACAATAAATCAAGTTTCTTTTTTTGTTTTTTAACCCTACTCCATGGTACCTTACTGTCTTCTGATTTCTTTCATCAAATAGAAGCTTCTGTTTTGTTCATAGTTTATACACAGCACTTAGCAGTATCAACATTTAAAATGGAATGGTTGGTGGAGAACCTATAAAATGACTATCACCAGGTTAGATGTCCCACTAACTTTCTAGCAGAGAGAAAACCAAACCTTAAGGACCAGAATATACTTTAGATGAGAAAGATTATGACTTTTGCAACTAGGCTATAGATGTGAGCCAAATAATGAATGGGTTTGTAGAGCTGCTGGAACACAAAAGTTCATTAAGCTACCACCATCTTACCACCTAAATCAAAGATATCAAAGAGAGTCCCTGCTGGAAAAGAATTAAAGTTTTCAAGAGTCAAACATTTAGCTGCAAATTATGCAATGAAATGTGTCTGTAATCTTAGTAAAAAGATAATAACAGTGTTCACAAGTCTATACTGCACAACAATAATGGGAATTGAAATGACTTGCTCTGGAAACAGACTATCAAATTAAGAATTTCTTAATAGTTGCTGTGAAGAAGCTAGGTGATTAGGAACAAAGTTCCAATGTTGCATCTTTTCAATGAACCCAGCAGATCAGCCATTGATATCCAACAGTATTTTAAAAAATACATTTGAGAGCTGGAAAAATGTTAGGGAAAGGTGATTTAATACTAAAATATAAGGAACTGATATTCAACTACTGTGCTGGAGGTGGTCTTCTGAAGCTAGAAATCAGAGAACATCTGAGCTCTAAAGAACTACTTTTCCTGCTCAAGTTTATGTATCAACTCACTATCTTTAGGTTAAAAATATAAAAATGTCCTCTCAAAGATCTTTAGTGTCATTAAACATGACACAGTCACAAAATGAAAAGACAACCTACTGAATGGGATAAAATACTTGCAAATAATATGACTGATAAGGGGCTAATATCCAACATTTATAAATAACACATATACAACTCAACATCAAAAAAAAGAAAAGAAAAAAAATAACTACAATGTGATTAAAAAAATGGGCAGAAGAACTGAATAGGCAATTTTCCAAAGAGGAAATGCAGATGACCAACAGGCACATGAAAAGACACTCAGCATTGCTAATCATCAGGGAATTGAAAATGATAACCTCAGTGAAATATCACCTCACACCTGTTAGAATGGCTATTATCAAAAAGAACATAAATAACAAATGTTGGTGAGGATGTGGAGAAAAGGGAACCCTAGTATGCTGTTGGCAGGAATGTAAATTGGTACAGCCACTGTGGAAAATAGTATGGAGGTTCCTCAAAGAACTAAAAATACAACTACCATATGATCTAGCAATTCTATTCCTGGCTATGTTTCTTAAAAAAAAAAAAAAAAAACACTAATTGGAAAAGATACATGCACCCCAATGTTCATAGCAGCATTATCTACAATTGCCAAACTATGGAAGCAACCCAAGTGTCCATCAATAGATGAATGGATAAAGAAGATGTGGTGTGCGTGCATGCGCGCGCACACACGGACATGCGCGCACACACACACACACAATGGAATACCACACAGTCATAAAAAGTGTGAAACCTTGCCATTTGCAGCAGGCATTATGCTAAGTGAAATAAATCAGACAGAGAAAGACAAATACTGTATGATATCACTTCTAGGTGGAATCTAAAAATAAAACAAACTAGTGAATACATAAAAAAGAAAGACACATAGAGAACAAACCAGTGATTACCAGTGAGGAGGGGATTAACAGGGATAAACTATTAGGTATAAAGTAAGCTACAAGGATATACTGTACAACAGAGGAATATAGCCAGCATTTTATAATAACTATGGACTATAATTTTTTAAAATTGTGAATAACTAATTGTACTGTGCTGTGCTATGCTTAGTTGCTTAGTCATGTCTGACAATTTGCGACCCTATGGACTATAGCCCGCCAGGCTCCTCTGTCCATGGGGATTCTCCAGGCAGGAATACTGGAGTGGGTTGCCATACCCTCCTCCAGGGGATCTTCCCAACCCAGGGATGCAACCCAGGTCTCCTGCACTGCAGGCACATTCTTTACCATCTGAGCCACCAAGGAAGCCCCACTAATTGTACACCTGTAACATATAATATTATATGCCAACTATACTTCAGTTTAAAACAATGACATAGTTGAAACTTGGAAAACAGTAGTATATTTTACAGTGGTGTAAAGATTGTGTGATGGGAAACATTAAGTGTGAAATAAACACACTACAAAATTTAAAATGGCATTTTCAAATATTTTAGGAGCTACAATTAAACTTTCGGAAGAACTTATATAGCCTGTCTATCTTACAAACCTAAAGACGATTATGCATCGTTGGGATATTATGATGTAGAAAAGGAAATTAAATCACTGAAGGCACTTTGCTCTCACAGGATTAAATAATGCCTATTCTATCAGCATAAAAAATTTCCTAACAGTTTATATTTTGTAAAATTTATAAAAATCAATTCAATTAAAATAATTGAAGAAAGCACTCAAAGATTAGCCATGCCGATGACTCTCTGGAGATAATATATTCCATTCATTTGATGAGCGTTCTTTCATTATCTGTACATGATCCTTCACAATTTGTACTATGTATTAACTTCCCCTCTAAAAGTTCAGAAAACATGCAAATAGCTAAATTTTATAGATCTTAAACTAAATTTGTTTCTCACTTGGAAAAAACATGTGTCAAATCCACAAATCTAGTGATGGTAATAAAGTAGCAAGAGTCGCACCTCGGAATTTAGATTTTTCCTAGAGAAAGATTCAGGGCTGCTACCAATATTATGGCCCAGTTTAATACTGGATAACTCAAGTTAGAAATGGATACCCAATGGAGTTTACTTAGTGGCCAATAAGAATGTTGCTGGAAACCCTTAGATCAAGTTTTAGAAAATCATGGTGGGGGTGTATACCCTTTTGAGTCTTAGGACTGGCTTAGTGGCCTAGTGATATACTGCTCTACCTAAATCCATTATGAAAGTTTTCTTCTGATGGCAAACAGGAAATTAAAAATCAATATATCTGGGCCATTTTAAGATTTCCTGAAAGGGTTGCAAAATACATTGGATCTTGACAGCAAAATCCTCCCAAGGAGGCCCCTGTTTAGTTTAGGTTTTCCTTGTCTGTGTACAGAGCTGCTTGTGTTTCAATCCTATTAGAACATTGCTCTTTCAGGGATTTATCTTTGATCCAAGAAATTAAGACTTGCTTAACCTCCTAGTTCAATCTAAAAAGACTGTTGATGGCCCAACAACATAAGCCACTGTGGTGGATTTCTGTTCAGTTGGCTGCTGGCTCTGAGAAACTCAAACACTGGCCTCAGATGACCTAACTTGACTGACCTCACTTGGTCTTTTTCAGTTGGCCAATAACTCTAAAATGAAGCCTTGTAAGAAACAAATCATAATGCCTATTCTTGAGCAAGCAAAAGAAAGCATGAGGAAAAATAACCAGTTAGATGATACAGGCAGGCTTTATTTTACTGTTAATTAAATCTTATGAAATAGGGCACTTTCAAATACTAGATCCAAGAGTTTTCCCAAATGTGAGAAATTTCACTATGATATACATTTCTTTTCCATAAAAAATCTACTAAAATTTTTTAAAAAGTGCTAAAACCTCATTTCCTAAGGTGTTCTTCTGAAACATCTACATTAGTAGTTAAATAATATTTAGGGTAACTGAATATCCTATTATTAATTTGCTGTTTTGAAAGAAAATATTTACATTAGGTATGTCATATGATATTTCATTCCTGAGGCAGTTCAATAAGTTTTGACTTAGGATATGAATTATTTTGTATAAGAAAATACCAAGCATTGGTACAAGTAGCTGTAGCAAAAATGAATTTCTGTTGTGGGAAGTTAAAAGAGAACAAAAAAGATAGTCTGGCAGAAGTGGTTTTATGAGATAATGTTTGAAGGACCACAAAGAGAAGAAAGCAACTATGTTCTTGGATGTGAAGGCTGCAAGCCAACCACATCGAACATTCTTCAACTGAGCATACCACATTCTTTTCTGGGGGAACCCCCCCCCCCACCCAACCCTTCCCTTGGGAACAGCATGAAGAAGAATCAGAGCCTGTTGCACTTGGAAGGCTTTTTGAACATTCCTCTGCCTTCTGGTAAAGTGGACTATAGTGTTACAAAAATAGAAGAACACTCAGTGGGAAATACTGATGCTGGGGACAAGCTGACTCTTGGTATTTTAGAGTAAATTCCAATCACTCTTTTAGGAAGTGATGCACCTGGACAAATAAGGGAATGAGAGGGACTGCTGTAGTTAACAACAGTTTCAGTGAAAATCACACATTCCTTTCACAGAGATGCATATCATAGGAGCTAACCTGGAGACCAAAGAGAGAGCAATTGCCTGGGGATGAAACTAAGGCTGAATTCCCCACTACTGGCCACTTTAACCTGGGGGATTTGGCTTTTCCAAGTATATAATTATCTACCACAAAATACTGACATTGGATGAATGGATAAACAAAATGTGGTATACACACAAGATGGAGTATTTTTCAGTCTTTAAAAGGAAGGAGATTCTGATACATACTACAACAAGGATGAACCCTGGCGACATTATGTTTGGTGAAATAAGCTAGTCATAAAAGAACAAATAAGGTATGATTCCACTTCTCTGAGGAACCTACAGTAGTCAAATTCCTTGAGACAGAAAGTGGAATGGTGGCTGCCAGGGGCTAAGGAGAGGGGGAAATGGTTTATTTACATCTTCCTTACTTTCTTTCACCAACGGTTATAGTTTTTGATGTATAAGTCTTATATCTCTTTTATTCAATTATTTTATCCTTTACAATAGTATTATATTTTTAAAATTTTATCTTCACTTTATTCATTGCTTTTATATAAGAGTATAGTTAATTTTTGTATGTTGATCTTGTATCTTGCAGTTTTGCTAACCTTGCCTATTAATTCTAGTAGATCTTTTGTAGTTTCCTTTGGATTTTCTATACACAAGAATATATCTCTATGAGAATATGGTTTTACTTCTTTTCCAGGCTGCATGTCTTTAATTTCTTTTTCTTGCTTTACTGCACTGGCCAGAAGCACCATAAAAATATTAAACAGAAGTGGTAATAGTGGAAAATCCTTGCATTGTTTCTGGTTATATTAGTTTTCTATTGCTGCTTTGACTATATTCCTAGTAGCTTTTTTTCCCCCTTTAATTTTTATTGATATTTACATTAAGAATGAAGAAAAACTAATTTGAAAATATTTAGGTCAGATGATATTTCTAGTTCTCTTTATCTCAGGAATGTTGTTTTATATGACACTTTCCTATTGATACTAATATTTTGATACGTTGATGGAAACAGATATTGGAGTTTTTGCTCATCCAGTTAAAAACAGAGGAATGAGACCCCCCATGTCTAAAGCAAGCTTCAGGGTACTTCAATCTCCAGCCCCAGGAGGCAGGGGGCACACTGACTTACCACCCAGATGGTTTCATATTTGCTGAAGTTTACTCTTTAAGACTAAATGGGACCCTGGGAAGGTACCAGTAGCTCAGCCTCTAAAGGTCCTCAGGCCTTATTTTTGCAGACATGTAAGTGCAAATTGACCAGACTACAAATCCATGGGAAACTTAGCTTTGGTATTTCCTGACTGGTAACCTATTTAAACATCCAAACTCAACACTGTATCAACTTACTTCTCAGACCCCAGATTGCTCAAAAACATCAAATTATTGCAGAAGTTCCATGTTTTTCCCTATTAGGAAACTTCTGAGTTCTAAAAATACACTATTTCCAAATATGACTACCAATTTAATATCTTTAAAAAAGCAAAACAGTAAATCACGAGTTGTAGTTTTCCAGTGTTAACTCCAGGTCAGATAGAAAAACTTTCTAAATCTCCCTAAGAAGCAAAAAAAAAAAAAATCATAATAAAGATGTCAATAATATAAAATATGGAGGATTAAAGATATCAACTCATTTCTAGCACAATATTTTAAAATATTATTTTATTATAAAATTGCTTATAATATAAAACTGCTAAATTGCTATTGTAGCTAGTCTTTGCATTATTAATCTAACCACTGATTTTTTTAAAGAACGTCTCAAGAAAATAATCTTAATTAAGTGGGGCATCACATTTACCATGGAAACAGCAGTCTGTAACAAATGCTAACAGCTGCTCAGAGGTATGACAGATGGTGGGTGAATGTTTAAAACTTAGTTGTCAAAGTATGGCAGAGAGAAATAAATGTGTAATTTAACAATGTTTTGTAATATTGTTGACTTACAAAATAAACATTAATTCTGTACTAGGAAAATTTCTACAAGAACTTTATAAGACTGAGAATCACCACCAAATAACGTTTGCAAAATACTTTATATCTGGAAAAAACTCTTGATTTTTCAGCCCACTGAAAATGCATCCATCATCTCACCATCCAGTGTATCATATACAAGTTCCAAAACTGATTCAAAATATTAGTAAAAGAGATAATTACACTTTAACATCAATTCCCAAGAAAGAAAGCCTAACTAATGAACAACAGGGTAACACTTCATTATTTTATATTTGATTTTTATAATCTGCACTCATACTTGAAAAATCAATTCAGGGTACAATTAGTTTTCCATGCTGTGCTGGGCTGGAGATTCTCCCCTCAAATTCATGGCTACCTGGAATCTCAGAATGTGACCTTATTTGGAAATCAGGTCTTTGCAGATAGTAATTAATTAGGATGAGGTCCTATTGGACTAGAGTGGGCCCTAAATCCAGTGACTAGTATTCTTCTAAGAAGGCCCTGTGAAGACACAGAATCACACACATACAGAGAACACCCTGTGAAGATGGCAGCAGAGACTGAAGTACTGCAACTACAAGCCAAAAAACACTAAGGATTGCAGGCAACTACCAGAGCAAGGGAGGATTCTTCCCTGGAGCCTTGGAAGGAGCATGGTTCTGCTGGTACCTGACTTAAGACTTCTAGCCAGAGGGAGGTGGGAGGGGGATCGGGATGGGGAATACGTGTAAATCTATTGCTGATTCATGTCAATGTATGACAAAACCCACTGAAAAAAAAAATAAATTAAAAAAAAAAAAAAAGACTTCTAGCCTCCACAAGTGTAAGAATAATCTGTTATCTTAGTGAAAGTCACTCAGTCGTGTCCGACTCTCTGTGACCCCATGGACTGTATAGAATTCTCCAGGCCAGAATACTGGAGTGGGTACCCTTTCCCTTCTCCAGGGGATCTTCCCAACCCAGGGATTGAACCCAGGTCTCCCGTATGGCAGGCGGATTCTTTACCAGCTGAGCCACAAAGGAGGCCCAATTGGTTATCTTAAGCCACTTCATTTGTGGCGGCTTTAGCAAACACACTCCAAAGTGTATTTTATTAATACTGATCTATGTATTTCATATACAGAGCATCACTGTGCCAGTGCTTTAAATCTTTGAAAGCAGAAATATTGGAACAAGCTGGACCAGGCACAGTTCCTCCTCTTTATCTCTTCCTACAAAATGAGAATCAGCATATGTGTGCCAGGGTGAACTAGTTGAATAGCAAATATTTAGACATTCTGGATCTATTTCTAACTACAGATTATACTAGAATTCAAATCAGAAAGTGTTTCCTCCCTCAGTGGAACCCACAGTGTTTCTCCTTTTGTTTTAATGTGAACTTTTTCCATATGACAGATATTTTGTTTCCTTCAAACTAATTCTAAGAACTGTTTCTTCAAATTCTGAGGTTGTTACTATTTTAAAGGCATGGCTAGAAAAAAAAGAGTGCTACACAATCTTTTATCTTCTGCAGGAACTTAACCTTGTTTTGTTTAGTCAGCTGAAAAATCATGGCTGCAGACTTAGCGATTGTGAGTGTTATTGAATTAGTAGAAATTATTTAAGTATAATAAAAATATTTCATGAAATGACTCAGTGAGATTAAAGTAGCAATCAAGACATGGTCCACAAAACAAGGCCACTAGGTGTCACTGCTTGGAATTCTTGAAAAGGAACTAACAGAGATTCTGCAAAACAAAACAATCTGATTGCAAGAACACTAGAAGGAAGAAGAATGACGGTTAAAGTTGAGAAGCTTCTTCTCAAGTGTTGGTCTGGACAATGATCCTTTTTTGTTATGCAGATCATAAGTACTGAAGTATTTAAACATTTTTCAATGGCTAGACTTCTCTAAATGGCAGCCATTTGAACACTTCATGGATCTCATGATTGAAATGTCGTCTGTTAACTCTGAAACAAGAGCTTAATGAGTCATATTTAAGGGCTGTAGATCATGGGGGCATTATCTCATTCAGGATGATTGAGTTTTCGTTGAAGGATGGCTCAGTTTGGATCAAATGCATCCCAACACTGCCCAGAGCTGGCCTTACAGTCAGTTGTCTCAGGAGAGTTCTGGGCTTCACATGTAGTGCTTGTCTGCAAAATTCTTAAGATGTGATGTCTTTGGGGGAGCACAGCTCATTTTCAGGCCACCGGCTCCTTTTCAAATAGAGATGCATTGATGGGGCAGATACTGATACAGACACTTCTCTAAGTTTATAATTAATAAAAATCCAAAGGAACTTTAAACACATTTTTCCTTATGAAAATCTATGAATCTCTCCTGAAGTGGTGACAATGTCTACCCAAGAATGCAGCAGTTATTCAAAATAAATATTTGCAGTGAGGTCTGAGAAGTTTAGCATTGGATGGTAATGGTGGCCTGGCTCAGTTCCAAAGTTCAGTCTGCGTTTGATTATCTGCCCCTCTTTGTAGAAGCTAGCAATGTTCTTGTATTTCCTCTGCAGTCTCAAGCTTGGTATGCTCAGTTACATTAAGTAAGAAGACTACAGCTCTGAAAACTAATTTGGGCTTCTCTTAGCCTTTAAATGACAAAAAGTCCTTGATCTAAAGAAGGCCAGTAAATCTTAGTACTGACTAGCACTGAAATAAACCAAATCTCCATGATCTGCTGTAGCTTCTTTCAAACATCCTACTTACTAGTTTTAGCAAAAGCTATGACTTGTATGGAAAATTCACAACTCTCACAACTTTCTGCATCTGGGACTTCCCTGGTGGTCCAGTGGTTAAAACTCTGCACTTCCACTATAGGGGGTGTGGGTTCGATCCCTGGTTGGGAAATTCCTATATGCCTTCGCAAAACAAACAAACAAAAAAAACACAAAAACCAAAAAGAACAAAACTTTCTGCATCATATGAAATAATGATAAGGAATAGATATTTAAATAACCAAGGAAAAGAGGTCAAACTAATTCAACACATTAACAAAAACAATGATGACAAAACAAAGAAGGAGAAAATGGAATGCTAGGAGCTATCCACAAAATAGAATGCATTTCAAGGGCTTTTCGGTGTCCAAAGAAAATAACAAGTTATTTGAAATAAATTTAATCTGAAATGTTCTCAAATTACTTAAGATAAATTACACTAAGGAGAAAACCCATTTCCTTATCTTCCTGGGCACATTTTTTAGCTTTACTGAAGTATAACTGACAAATAAAATTGCAATATATTTAAAGTGTACTACATGATGATTTGATAAATGTAAACATTGTGAAAGGATTCTAACAATCAAGTTAATTAATACATCCATCACTTCAAATATTTATCATTTCTTGGGGATGAGAATACTTAAGTTCTAATCTCTTAGCAAATTTCAATTATAAAATACAGTGGTATCAACTATAGTCACCATTCTATACATTAGATCCTCTGACCTTATTTATCTTAGAACCAAAAGTCTGTACCCTTTTACCAACTTCTCCCCATTTCCCCCACTTCCCAGCCTGGGAAACCACCATTCCACTTTGCTCCTATGAGTTCGACTTTTTAAAAAAATTGATACTATGCAGTATTTGTCTTTCTCTGTCTGACTTATTTCAATTAGCACATTTAAAAACTATTTCCCTTGTACGGCTGAGTCCCTTAGCTGTTTACTTGAAACTATCACAACATTGTTAATTGGCGGTAGCCCAATCCAAAATAAAAAGTTCAAAAAAACAAAACAAAACAAAACAAAACCAAAAAAACCAAACCTATTTCCCAGCTCTCTTGCAGCTACTCAAGCATGTAACTAGTATTTGCCAATAGAACATAGACAACTCTGATACAGCCCACTTGCTACCCTGACCCTTCAAAATTTTCCATTTTCTCTCATCTGCTGGCTGGCTGCAAAGGATACAGTGAAAGAAGCCTGGATCCCTGAATGCCTGTGTGGAAGAGACTCTTCCTGCTTCTCTCCTCATCTACTACAGTTGACTGTGATGTGAGCAAGAAATAAACTTCTATTCTGTTAAGCCACTCAAATTTTAGAATTGCACGCTGTAGCAGTTACTCAGTCCTGAATTAATACATATACTATATTAAAATGTGTAACTATTAAAAATGGTAACTAACTTGATCAAATCTATAGATAGAAGCAACTGTGAGATACTATACTTGGTGGGAAGTTGAAACATACTGTGACACTCTTAGCTTGGCTTTTCCCAAACTGGTCCTTACCAATTTGGCAGGATTGTGAATGAAAATTCTCGGCCCAAATTAGTTTGAGAAATGCTATTAGAGTTAATCAGGTTTTTTGCTATAGGACATCTTAGAACTGCTATATACTAACACCTGTTGTGAATCCATATAAACCGAATAAACAGCACAGCATTTCACAAACTTATATAGTCAGTAAAAAAATTTAACCAATAAATTTTAGATCTACTCCCCCCTCTTGAATGGAAACACCCACAACTATCTCCCAGAACAATGCTCTGTAGACTACATTCTGGGAAATTTTGCATTACTTTAATTCGTATCATATAGTTGATTAATCAGTGAGCACCACAAAGTTCTAGGCATCCCAAAGCAAATTTTATTCTTATTAAGGGAAGATTTTTCTTGTAAAAAGACTAACATGTACAAGTAGACTAATATGTGCTAAGAAAGGTATTTTACTTAAAACATGACTGAAATGAAGGCAGATGTGAACTGTCAGCTTCTGACTTGTATCTGTCAGTGCAGTCTGTCATATTTAATGATGGAATATATCCTTATGTTTTAAAGAGAGACACTGAGTTTATGAAAACCAGCAATGTTAAGTATGAGATATATGTGTGTGAATAGAGTCCACTGCACAATGTCTAACTTAATTCTTTCTCTCCTATACTAATGTTTGAGGTGCAATGTTTGAAAACAATATTTAGAAGCAATGAGAGGTAATCACAGCAAAGCTCAACAGATTCTTCTAAAGATATACATATATACTTAATTTTTTCCACTGTGACTTGTTAGGCTCTATTGCATTTGTACCATATATAAGATACTTAATTTTAGTTATGAATCTATGATGGATGACTTCCTGCATTTCTCACAGATGGACAGCAACTGAAAAAGGACTGTTACGATAACTATTCAGTTTACCAAAAAAAAATTAATAAAGAGAAAGACTTACATCTAGTAGTGTGTGAAGATGCTGATCCTGGAAAACACTGTGTAGAAAATCTAAGTCCTTTTCACTGCAGTCTGTAAGTGCATGAATCTCTTCCAGGCTGTCCAGCACCTGTGACACTGCTCCTAAGGGGAACAAACAGAAAAGAAACAGCCAGTAGAGAAAATCAGTGTCAAACTCACCTTCATAACCTAAATCTGACACTTCAGAACTGTGGACTAACAAATTTCAAAGGTTCATGTCTTTACTGGAAAACAGACTTAAATGTGTTTCATATCACTTAATGATAGAATATTTGCAGTGAATTTATGTTTTTAACAATGTATTTGCACGTTCCTCATTTTTCAAAGTAAATTGCCTCTTGTCTTACTTGGATTAGGGCAATTCATCAACTACAACTGAGCTACTAGAAGATCTGGGTGCAGAAAGTCATACATCAGAAAGAGACTGTGGGTTCCCAGGACTCCATGATGTTTTGAAATATGATAGAAATAATGAAGGTGGTCATTTCACACAGGGGCTTTCCAACAAGAACAGAAGGTGAAGCCAGATGTAGATGTGAGAGACAAACCTTCAACTGGGAGCTCATGCTATGTAAAACAGGCTTCTAAGGATTAAAAAAAAAAAGATTTATCTAATTATTTAATTTGGCTGTGCTGGGTATTAGTTGCGGCATGTGGGATCTAGTTCCCTGACCAGGGATCGAGCCCGGGCCCCCTGTACTGTGAGTGTGGAGTCTTAACCACTGGACCACCAGGGAAGTCCCCTTCTTAGGATTTTTAAGGATCAAACAACTAGCAAAAATCCCACTCCATTCTTTTTCCTCCCTTTACATACAAAATCAAGGGAACCAAGTTGTTCTCAGTTAATTGGGCCCCCTTTTACTAAGGGTGACTTCCCCGGTGGCTCAGACGGTAAAGCATCTGCCTACAATGCGGGAGACCCGGGTTCAGTCCCTGGGTTGGGAAGATCTCCTGGAGAAGGAAATGGCCACCCACTCCGGTATTCTTGCCTGGAAAATCCCATGGACGGAGGAACCTGATAGGCTACAGTCCATGGGGTTGCAAAGAGTCGGACACGACTGAGCAACTTCACTTTCACTTCACTTTACTAAGGATAGATATACTGACTGACACTTCAGAATACCATAGTAGATATTAGGGGAAATAATTTTTGTAGGACAGTGTGGTCACTTTAAATTTCCTCTAATAACTGGGAATCCAGAGAGGTAGTAACAAAGTCTTAAAGTCTTAAAGTAACAAAGCCTTAAAGAAATGGTTAGCCTGTTCTACTCTGCAGACAACATGCACATATGCACTCCAGAGAAAGAAAAGCACCCCGAGAGCCTAGACTTCAGGACATTAGTGACACAGTGTTAGAGACATTCTAACAATAAGTGTCTCACTGCACATGTAAATCTTAGATCTGTAGTTTTCAACCAGCAGCAATTTTGCCCCTCAGGGGGACATTTGGCAATGTCTGGAAACACTTTTGATTGTCACAGCTGTGATGGTGGTCAGAGTGGGGAGATGGGGAATGGGGAAGAGTACTATTTTTCCAGAAAGCAATCTGATAATTTATACCAAAGAACCTCAAAAATGCTCATGTACTTTAATTCAGGATTTCTATTCACAAAAACTTACATTAAGGAAAAAATAGAAACTGTAGAAAGATTTATGTGTCAGGATATCTATCATATAAGATGGATAAATATCTAGTAATTAGAGAATGATTACATAAACTATAGAACATCCACGAAATGGAATATACAGCCACATGAAATTTGTTTTTGAAGAATTTTAAAGACAGAAATCTGCATGATATAAAATTTCAGAGAGAAGGCAAAACCACCTAAATTGTGTACCCCCAATTATAACTGAAAAAAATACAAATTCAGAAAAAAAACAGAGTGAAAACTGCCAAAAAGATAATAGTAATTATATTTAATTTTCTGCTTCTATTTCATTCTGTTTGTCCATATGTTCTAATGTTTCTACAATAGAAAAAAAGTTGCTATACAAGTAACTGCTTTTTGTAGTATTTAATTATGTTAAAAATTTGGGGCTTAAGACACAGCAAGTGTTTATCTATGTGGAAATTACTGTAGCTAATTTTTAAAAAAATTTGACTTTTTCCCTTTCAGATAATTGTAGATCCACATGAACTTGTAAGAGATAATACAGAAAGATATCATGTACCCTTCACACAGTTTTCCCATTGTGGTAACATCTTATAAACTGTCATATATCATAACCAGGAATATTGACATTGATATAGTCAAGCTACAGAATATTTCCATCACCCCAAGGATCCTTCATGTTGCCCTCTTATAACTGCAATAATTTCTCTCCTGCCCTTCCTACCTCCTAACCCCTGCCTGGCAACTACTAACCTGTTCTCCATTTCTGTAATTTTGTCATTTCAAAGGATCCATATAAATGAAACAATATGGTGTGTAACCTTTTGGAACTGGCTTTTTTGACTCAGCATAATTCTCTGGAAATTCATCCAAGTTGTTGCATGTATCAATAGTTTAATCCTTTTTATTCCTGGGTAGTAGTCTATGGCAGGGATGTGCCACAGTTTACCATTAATCTGTTGACAGGACTGTGAATACTTTTAAATTTTGAATAATTACACCTACCAGGCTATTGGTATGCCTTCATTGAAAACATTAAGTGGATACTAAGTGGAATAAAAAAGGTACAAGGCAGAAACCAGTCCTCATTTCCCCTGCTAGTCTTACAAGTGTATTAATCTAATCCACTTCCTTCTCCCTGCTCATCTCGGGACTTTTACTTTGTTCTGAGAAGGAAAAAAAACCTGGAAATTAGTTAAAAATCAGGTCTCTTGTCATCCCTTACTAAAAGCCTTGGAAAGCAACAGGTGATGTGAAGAAATTAGTCCCAAATATTCCACTGAGTCCTTGATCCTGGTACATCACCAACAACAGAATTATATGATACCAGGTTTATAAAGTTACTAAAGCCAATTCTAAGCTTTTGGATTAACTGCAACAACAAAAATACTAATGAAATGTGGATTTTTTTTGTATATTAAAAAACTTAACAGAGAGCAGAGAAAGCTAATTACTATTTTCACTCAGTTATCTTAGTGGAATCTTATCTAGTTTTTACTATCTCTATCCAGCATTGCTTATGCTGATCTATTCTATCTATATCGATTCTATTCTATGTAGTAGTTTATTAATATTATAAGATTAAAATAAAACAAGCTTGTATCTAGCAAATACTAAGATGGTAAGTCTAACCACTGGGAAGCAATTTTGGCTGTATCAGACCAGGGACGTATCATTTGTTGGTTTGTGAATTCCCAAAGCTCTGTGCAATTCCTGTCCTACAAGCATCTCCATGAATTACCCGACATGTGCACTTGCTCACTCTTCATTTCTGTGCTGCGAGGTCCTTAAGGCAGGCTGATATTTGATTAATTTCATTATCTCCACAAAGTATGCCTTGAATTAAGTATTAAAGAAACAATGATAAGGGCAGCTCCCAATTCCTGAATGTTTGTGATGTGCCAGGCACATCCCCAGGACAACATAGTAAGGTAAATACAGTACCCAACCTCTCTAGATAGGGAATTGAGGATCAGAGAGGTCAAGGAAGGTCACAGCTAGAAGTGGTAAAGCTAGGATTCAACCCCAGTGTGTCTGGATCCAAAGTGTATGCGCTTCTTGACTTTCTACAGTAACTGGCTGGATTAGGAAATGCAGGGAGAACCTTCAACAAGAAGTGACACATGGTTTATGCACGGATATGGAGGTTAGAAAAGAACGTGAATCCTATTGGGTCAGACAATAAGCAAAATTTTTATCACATGTTCCTGCTTTTTGCCAGGTATGAGGCAGGGGTTTCAAGGAAAACAGATATGATCCCCGGTCTCAAGGAAAGGGATCTCATGCAGGTGTGTGAAGTAGGCACACTATACCCTGAAGCAAATGATTTAGAGGAGGTAAAAACTAAAGTGTCACAGAAACAGGCTGCCCAGGGAGAAGCTGGGACAGTCTCAGAGAAGAGGTGAAAGTTCAAGTCACTCAGTCATGTCCGACTCTTTGCGACTGACAATTCCTAGGCAGGTTGATAAGAAGTCCGGGGTCCCCGAGGAGGAGAGAGGGGTCTGGGGCTCTTGAACTGGAGATAGGGGTCTTGGATTCTCAAGGAGGAGGAAAGGACAAACATCTTTTTTCCCCTCTACATTCCTTAGTCTTAGTCACATAAAGCTTTTTTTTTTTTTAAGCCTGGCACTGATGATTACACACAAAAAAAACTTAGTTTAAACTCTATACTAAGGATTATATAACAACAATGTATCCTGCTTGAGGACAATTTCTCCTTCCTGAAAACCTTCTGACTAATCCTGTTATCTTAAAATGCATTTTATGGGAGTGGGTCTGGTAAGATCTTTCTATTGTTAAGTTATAATTCTGCCATCTTAAAATGTAAATTGTAGGAGTGGGTCTGAAGTGAAGAAGTGAAAGTCGCTCAGTCATGTCTGACTCTTTGCGACCCTGGAGTGGGTAGCCTTTCCCTTCTCCAGGGGATCTTCCCAATGCAGGGATCGAACCCAGGTCTCCTGCTTGGCAGGCAGATTCTTTATCAGCTGAGCCACAAGGGAAGTGAGTGGGTCTAGTAAGATCTTTACAACCTTGAGACATTCTTTTGATTTATTATAATAACCAATTAAAAAAGTATATAACTCCCTTTTCTAAGACTAGTGAGTGGGGCACTCTCCACCCTCCTGATGTCTATGTCAGAAGCTTTCTCCGTCTCTTTTCATACTTCAATAAAACTCTGCTATACAAAAGCTCTTGAGTGATCAAGCCTGGTCCCTGGTCCCAAAGCTAAATCTTCTTCGGAGATCATGAATCCGACATCATTCACCTTAAGCTATCACGACCCCATGGACTATACAGTCCATGGAATTCTCCAGGCCAGAATACTGGAGTGGGTAGCCGTTCCCTTCTCCAGGGGATCTTCCCAACCCAGGAATCACACCCAGGTCTCCCTCATTGCAGGTGGATTCTTTACCAGTTGAGCCACCAGGGAAGCCCAAAGAGGTGGATGAGCAGGAATTCAACACTTCCACCTAGGTTTCCAATCCCCGCTGACAGACCCAGGGGATGCCTTGCTGGAAAGCACAAGGGCAACCATTAGCTTGTGTCTCTAGTAGGTAAGACCTACCAGGTCAACAGGTCTATTTAATTTCCTTGGATCTGTCACCTTTTCTGAACTGATTTATAGTCTGATCTTGTACCCAAATGTGATTAACTTTGTAGGTTTTCAATTATGAAAGGCAGTATTTCCACAGGTGTGCTCAAGTTGCCTCTTTCAAGCTCTGAAAAGTGTCCCTAATGTAAAAGTTTCTGTCATTAGCTAGGAAACTTAATAGTTCTTATTCCATCCCTCCTTTGTCTTTTCATATTGAACACATATTTTTGGTCTAACCTCAAGATCTTTCTTTACCTTTGATCATTTTAACACCTCTCCTGACACTGCTTCTAGTTTTGTTCATTCCTTCTTTGAGTATGACCAGCAGAACCACATCTCACAGATGGGTAAACTGATATCTGCAGTTCATCACCAAGTCACGTAAAATCTCATAATTTTTCAATTCATTATAAAACATTAATATACACAAAGACATTTCTGGGGTTTCTCCATTGCTACTGTTTTACATACAGAGGCAGAAGTGGTAATTAATGTAACACAACAACACACACAGGCTTTTAAGCTGTCACTAGTATTTATTTTGTTGATCAGTAACTGTCATATCTGAAAGAACTACTCACTTTTCTCAAAAACTGAAAAGGATGTTTTTTTTCTATAAAACCCCTGAATGAACTTGTGACTATCTTGAAAAAAAAAATCAATAAATAGTACGTAAGTTCACCTCAGAGGGCAATTTACCTAATGGCAGGACTGTAGGTATCCTATTCACTTTTGTTTTCTAGGCTACATTTTGCAGAGTGTTTTGTACAAAAAATCACTATAAAATATGTTTGATTAAACTTATTGTTTTCTTCTGAAAGTAGCATCAACATACACACACTACCATGTATAAAACAGACGGCTGGTCAGAAGTTGCTAAATCACCCTGGGAGCCCAGCCTAGTGCTTTGTGACAACCTAGAAGAGTGAGATGGGGGGGGGGCAGGAATTTAGAGGGGTGAGACAGACTGGGGAGGAGGGGAGGGAGGGGATACATATATTATTATGGCTGATTTGCGTTGTGGTATGGCAGAAACCATCAAAACATTGTAAAGCAATTGTCTTCCAATTAAAAATAAATTAAAAAATTACTGTTTTCTGAGCAAATTCTGAAGCATTGAAAATAAAATATTATAAGTAGAAATATGTAACCACAGAAAAGTTTATTTTATGGTACTATTTCCTCAAAGTCATGATGAAAATTATTTTACTACTTATATTTGTGTAACAGTTTGTAATTTCCAACATGTTATTTATGCTTATTATCTTACGCGATTCCACAATAACCCTGCCCTGAAGACAAGTCTTTCTATATTTGGAAAAATAGGAGGCTCTTTCATGTTAAATGACCCTGGGGCCACAGCAGTTGAGTTGTAGAACCCAGGCCTCTAGCACCTACTCTTTCCCCTATAGATTGATCCCTCCTGAAACCATATTTTACCCTCACCAACACACTTGAGTAATCTCTTGGTCTAAACTTTCACAATGATAAATTTATTAGAAAGTAATCAAGCTTTGCCTTTGGAATAGCATTTTACTTTAGCTTCTGCCTAATTCATTTGGTCATCAAGAATGTATCTAAACAATAGGTTAATAATCATACATTTTAACTTTGAACATTTCTACCTTTCCCAGGAATCTCATGGATACAACTTTCTCAAAAGTTTTCTGCTACTGTTATGAAATAATAATCAAGAAGGCATAAATATGTCAATCATTTTAAAAGTATGCTTTAAAAACTTTGAGTCTAGAACTGTTTTGTTACAAGTAGAAAAGTCTCATAAAAATGTTGACTGAGTAAAAATAACCTGAAAGGAGGACAGAAAAATAAATAGTAGAATGCTTAAACTGTTCTCAGTGTTAAAGTAGGTAGCTGCTACTGCTGCTGCTAAGTCACTTTAGTCGTGTCTGACTCTGTGTGACTCCATAGACGGTAGCCCACCAGGCTCCCCCATCCCTGGGATTCTCCAGGCAAGAACACTGGAGTGGGTTGCCATTTCCTTCTCCAATGCATGAAAGTGAAAAGTGAAAGTGAAGTCATTCAGTCGTGTCTGACTCTTAGTGACCCCATGGACTGAAGCCTGCCAGGCTCCTCTGTCCATGGGATTTTCCAGGCAAAAGAGTACTGGAGTGGGGTGCCATTGCCTTCTCCGTAAAGTAGGTAGAGTCCGTCTTAAAACTATTTCCCCCAGCTTTACTATGAAATTTCAAACATATAAAAAGTTGAAAGAATTGTATTCACTACCTAGACTCTACAATTAACAGTTTGTAATATTTGCTTTATCACATATCTATCCACACATCAATTCACCTTATTTATCATTCATCTCAAAGTAAGTGGCAGAGTGGTCAACATTAGTACACTTCACCTCTAAACACATCAGCATAGATTTTAATACTCCCCTCTCTTTCTTTCTCTCAGGTAAAAATTTATATAGAGTGAAATACACAAATCTTAAGTGTATCATCCAATGAGTTTTCATAAATGTATACCCTGCATACATCTGATAAACAGTATATATCCATGTATGCAGTTATTTCAGTAACAAAGATTTATGTGTATATATTTAAAAATTATATGTGTAGCTGTAAAACCCAATATCACTGAGCAAATTCAGTATCTCAATCTATCTCTAGTTTCACCTGAAGAGTTATCAATAACCTCTATTTCCTATTACATTAGCAGTCCTATTTATATAACACTGAATCAGTATGCACACATTCATATCAACCACTCAAAGTCCTTCCTGGCAAGAACAGTATCATTAAAAAAATCTGCTTACTAAGGTAGGATTAAGTTAAAATTCGTCAATTTAGGTGTACATTTTCATCACTCCACAAAAGCTCCTTCTTTGAAGTCAATCTCTTCCCCTTACCTTTACCCCTGGACAACAGCTTTTAATCTGGCACAAAGCAAATTTTGGTTATTAGTCAGGTTGTAAGCTATAGTGAATCCTGTAATGAAAATTGTATTTTGGACTTAAGCATCTGTGCTATATCCAATTCAAATTATGAAAACTTACACATGGTGATAAATGCATTAGATTCTTTACGTATAGATTATAGTTGTTTTTGTTGTTGTTTCAACCCCATGGATTGTAGCCCACCAGGCTCTTCTGTCTGTGGGATCCAGGCAAGAATACTGGAGTGGGTTGCCATTTCCTTCTCCAGGAGATCTTCCCGACCCTGGGATTGAACCTGTGTCTCCTGCACTGCAGGCAGATTCTTTACTGCTGAGCCACCAGGGAAGTCCATTGATTATAGTGCAGATGACTTAAAATTTATTAGTTAAAAGCAGTAAAAACTCTGCAAATGTATTCTGTCAGAGTACAGATACCATAATTCTAATGCCATCATACTTGTTAAAGCAATCTATATTTCTAAATAGCAACATTGTTGGGCACAAATTTGTCAAAGTACTTTAAATAACATTCTGCTGGTTGTTAAGTGCCCATTTATATAAGGCTTTTGGAGAAGGAAATGGCAACCCAATCCAGTATTCTTGTCTGGGAAATCCCACGGACAGAGGAGCCTGGCGGGCTACAGTCCATGGGGTTGCAAGAGTCAGACACGACTTAGCGACTAAACCACCATCATCACCACCACCACCATATAAGGCTTTACAACTAAGGAAAAGCACTACTTGATACCTTCAAGATGCTTTCATTCCCAAATGACACAATAGATCTACTTGATTAAAAAAAAAAAGAAGGGTACTAAATCTGGAGAAACAAAACCAGTTACAAATGGGAAGGGTCTTATATTTCAATGGTCATTAACATGTACATAGTGGGCAGCCTCTGAGATGGCCCCCAAGATCCCTGACTGCTGGTATTCATGCCCTCATATAATCAGTCCTTTCCCTGGAGTGTAATGATAGTGAATTCCCTCAGTTGTGTCTGACTCCTTTGCGACCCCGTGGACTGTAGCCCACCAGGCTCCTCTGTCCATTGGATTTTCCAGGCAAGAATACTGGAGTGGGTTGCCATTTCCTTCTCCAGGAGATCTTCCTGACCCAGGGTTTGGACCCAAGTCTCCGGCATTGTAGGCAGATGCTTTACCGTCTGAGCCACCAGGGAAGTCCCTGGAGTGTAGGCTGGACTTATTAACTCACTAGTAACAAAAGAATAGGGCAGAAGGGATACAATGTCACTTCTGAGATTAGGTTATAAGAACGGTGGTTTCTGTCTTGGATACACTCTCTTACTTTTGCCCTCTCTTTGATTATCTGTGCCAGGGGAAGCAAACTTCAAGACTGTGAGCAGAACTGAAGCCTATCAACAACCAGGTGAGTGAGTGTGGAAGAGGATTCCCTCTACAGTTGGGCCTTCAGGTGAGATCACAGTTCTGGATGACATCTTGACTGCAGAGTCATAAGAGATCTTAAGCCAGGGGTACTCAGCTAAGCCATGCCCAGATTCCTGACCAACAGAAACTGTGAGATGATAAATGCTGCCTTGACATTATTCATTAGAGACCAACAGATAACTAACATACTGTGAGATTTTTATATTAAATTGGCTGCAATTTGAGCTACAAGTAACTAATACAAGAAAGTGTGACAATGAATTTCGATGTTAGCACCCAGATTTTCTATTTATCTTTGTCTCATATACATTCCCCCCAGTAAGCACAATGCTGAAGTAAAGATTTATTCTATTGCTTTAAATGAAATTATTACTGAGATAATTGTAGATTTATACACAGTTGCTAAGAAATGATATAGAGATCCCGTGTATACTTTGCTCAGTTTCCCCACTGGTAACTTTTTAAAAAACTTCTGTGTAATATCACAACCAGAATACTGACATTGATACAATCCACCCATCTCATTTAGATTGCCTTAATTTTACTAATACTCATTTGTGCATATGTAATTTCTTACATACATTTTACTTTGCTATTCTCATTTACTCAAATTATATCTTTTTGTAATTAAAATCTAGCCATTATATTATTCTTATGTTCTTTCTGATGGTAGAAGTTTTTAAGAGACATAAATCCAGGAGTTTATTTCATAGCTCCATAGCAATACTGAAAACAGTAACAGAGTAATAAAAACTGCTTATAGATTATATAACAATTAAAGGAACATTCACTTACCCTGAAAGGTTTCTTGAAAGCAAACTATAAAATAAATTGTTAGCCTTCTCCCAGAATAATGTACTTGTGCTGGAAATTAAGATGTGAAATAATATTAAGTGCGCTTAAAATTTTAACACTGCCTCTTTTTCCTCTTATGAAAGAAGTAAGAAGTTAATAGTATTTGTGTAACAATGCTCCAGGAAATCAGTACATCCAAGTTTTTATTCTATGGCCAGGCAGTGTTAAAATTCATACACAAACATCTAAGCAGAAACAGCTGAGGATAAAGTCAAGCTGATTATGAACCATGCAAAGCCAAACACTTTTGCATAAAAGATAAACCTTAGAGGAAAACAAAGGGATACCTACTTTCTGCTGCTAGAAGTCCTAGGAGGAAGGCAGCATATGGACAAACAACAAACAGTATGATTTTAGAGCAAGCAGGTTATCAAGCCACAGTTGGGCTCAGTAGATGAGCCACAAGAAGCAGAGTCTCTTAGCTGAGCCCCAAGTGAGCCCTTGTGTTCCGAGAGCACATTGGCTGGGTTCTGAGTCTGGTTTCTTTGACTTGAAATATGAGAACAGAATATTTCCACTTGGAAATGGTAAATAACAAAGCAACAATACACTGTTTATCTTAAGATTAAGCCTAACAATTTTTGGAGAATGTATAACTGACTTATTTTAATAATCAGAATAGGAAAAAAAACTCATATAAAAATCATTTTACAATGCAAACAGCATACCTAAACATGTTAAACTCTTCTTTAGAGGACTGGCTGATTTGTTTTCAATTTTTTTCCACTATTAATGAGAGGCTCTGTTAAATTTTTAAAAAATTATAATTTTGAATAGAACTTGCACTAACACAGGATTGCCAGCTTTTAATTTGGTCAAGCAAGGTCTTTAAGAAAAAAAATTTACCAAACTACCATTCACTATCATTTCATAGAAAGAAGAGAAAAGGCATTCTCTAAAGATGAAAAAGAGTCTATCTCAAGAAAGGACAGTTGGTGACCTTATACTGTTTTCTAACTCCTCTTTCTACAACCCCTCACCCCTGTCCAACAAGCACATGCCTTATCATCACTTTTCTCTTTTTGAAATGGGTTTTCTGGAAGAACTCTCAGGTAACAATGGAAAGTGTTTTATGTTTTGTACTGTAAAACAAACCCATGCAAATTTTGACAGAAAGACAGTAGAAAGGATAACATTGAGAACTTAAATGATGGAGAATTAAAGGACTAGAATTAAATAGAGAAGAATTTAGGCTTAAAAATTGAGAATATTAAAAATAAAAATATTTTGAAAAATT
The DNA here is from genome assembly GCF_910594005.1 of Cervus elaphus. Classification (NCBI taxonomy): domain Eukaryota; kingdom Metazoa; phylum Chordata; class Mammalia; order Artiodactyla; family Cervidae; genus Cervus; species Cervus elaphus. Next base: position 134,072,779 of record NC_057848.1, on the reverse strand, counting down.
AAAATATAGATATGCTAATTTATAAAAATATAAAGCCCTTATATGAATCTAGATAAAATAAAGGCTTTCTGCAACCAACCATATAACCATTACTTTTACATTACAGTTGCAGAAAAAAAAATTTGCAAAGATAGATATTTGGTAAATGATGCTGACAATAATAGATACTGCCTCCCTTTAAGTGGCTTAGTATTTTTTTTGAATGGCTTAGTATTAAAAGTTAAAAAGCCATCACAATATTGTAAAGTAATTATCCTCCAATTAAAAAAATAAATTTAAAAAGTTAATTTTAGGAATATATGAATAATTCCTGCTAGCCATGTGAAATTCAGGAAAACATTAGAATTTTCTTGAAAAATTTCCTTTGTTTTGACATCTGACTACATAAAAATTTCCTCTTCATTTAGGGTAGATGATCAGACATGTACATTGCATAACAATTTTATCTTTTATTGTTAGCAGCTGAACAGTGCCATTTAAAAATATTTTAGAGACATTTAGCATATCAAATAGATAGACTGCTTTTAGGATCCTTAAGATGCAGAAATTTTAAAAAAGATAGGATGAGACGACAGGAAGGGGAAGCAATAAGGAATGCAAAATTATGAATAACTAATTTGAGAGCTTGCAAGACAGTGTAAGAAATTTCTTTTTTGTTTAAAAAGCAAGTACTGTAATCAGAAACTATTTCAACAATACCATTTAGAGATTATACTGGGAAAAAAGACATAAAAATTTGAGCAATGAAAATGTGTTTAATAGAAAATAAGGATGTTTATAACTGTAGACAATTCTTTTCCCTACAAGAAAAATCCAGCTCTTCACAGAAAGGAATACTTAAAAGCTCATTAAACTCTTGCTAAGCAGAGGTAAATATTATGGGGCAACAGTAAAGAATCAGGTCTATGAAGCTGTTGCAAGGACTGTCCTACTGTCTTCCTATTGCTAAAGATGAAAATGGTATTAGAGATCTTGGCCCCAAATCTCTAAATATATTATCCCAAGTATGTGCCTATATCACATAGTCACAATACAACATAAAACTCTTATTAGATCCACTCCCCCTAGAAAGGGTTAACTGTAATCTGAGTGTGAAGAGGGAAGGAGGAGTTTCAAGTTAAAAACAACAAAAAGCTATGAAGGGAGAGAACAAAGTGGACTGGAAGAAAAAAACACAGACATGAAACAATAGGGAGCGTTGGGGAACATACCAGTAACACAACTACAGCCTTTAATGTGGGAAGGACTCTGGATAATTACCAAGCCAGCACAAGAGGAAAAGAGCAAGTCCTCCTCCTCAGAGTCTCTTCTCTAAGATTCCCATTTATAAATGTTTTTGGAAATCACCTTCACTCAAAAGAGGAAGAGTCACATCCCAATTGGTAAAGGTCAAAATGAAGAACTATATAGCTGTTGGAATGGGAAATTTGATCCTGTTATTTTGCACAAGGTATAAGTGCATACCAATTGGTTAGAAACTCTGTGTGTACGTGTGTATGTGAGCATGTATGTGCACCCATGTGTATAACAGAAGAAAGAAGAAGCATAAATATTGATAAATGCTCATGGTTCCAACATGAAAGAAGCATTAGCACATCCATTCTTCCTATAGGGCTAGCCATGAAGGACAAACAACTCATGCTTTAGGAAGGGCTCTGGGTCCTGATTCCAATGGTAATACATGAACACTGAATGAGCCAGTGCAAGAGTGAGTAATTCTAATGAAAGAAAGAAAAGCTGATGCCAGAGGACATATGATGTAGGAGTTAATAAACACACAAATAAAAATTAAAAGCTAACACACATACATGCATTTGTGTATACACACAAACGGGTCCTATGTATTTTTAGCAAATAATCCTTGAGACTCCTCACAGTAGGATGGAAATCTGAGCATTTTAAAAAATAGCTTTGTGAACACTCGTGAGTTTTTTCAGGAGTACCTACAGACATTTCATCAAAATAGGTAATTCTTCTACGTTCCTCCCCCTTGAATGCTTGTATAGATATGCTATAGACTTTATAAAAACAGAAGAACCTGTAAATCATTTCAAGAGATAATTCACAAGACAGTTTTACATAGAAAAATTCAATTAAAAGCAGTGTTGTTCCAAAGTCTGACCTGCTACAGTTGACATGGGGAAAATTTTACATCAGAAATTTGTGTTGAGGCAGAAGGTAATCAAAAGATTCAAGAAGACTGACTACAAATGTTGGATTGGATGAAGTGCAATGTTGGGTCTGGAGGGAGGAAAGGGGAAGTAGTATTTCCGATGTTAAAAATAAAAAGTGAAATGTCAGCTTGGAGCAGTAGGGGAAAGCAATTTTGGTATTAAAACAAAAAAGGAATCAGATACATGGGGATGGAATCTGGCTGCTGACAAACTTCCTTAGAATTCCTTAGAGAGCAGAACTAGATTCACAGGAAAAGTTTATTCATAATGAAAGACAAAGGATGTAGACACCACATGATTCACTCTGGTGAATGAATGATTCAATTACCTGAGGAGGTAGGGTCTTCGGAGAAATCTGGCAACTCTTCAGGGGGATCCCCATAGAATGAGTTGAATTTGTGACTTGACACAGCTGCTAGTACTGCACCCTAAAGCAAAGAGAAGAAAAAAAATAGATATTAATATATATATATTTAAATTTTTTCTTTTGTTTTTGGCTGTGCCATGAGGCTTGTGGGATCTTAATTCCCTGACCAGGGATTGAACCTGGGCCCTCAACAATGAAAGCAAGAAGTCTTAACCAACGGACTGCCAGGAAATTCCTGAAAATATATATTATTAAAAGAAATACAATAAAAAACAGGGTCTTATTTTATAGCACAGAGAATTACATTCAATATCCTATGATAAACCATAATTGAATATATATAAAAAAGAATGAATCACTTTGTTGTACAGCAGAAATTAATAAAACATTGTAAATCAACAATACTTCAATAAAAGCATTGATAAAAAAAATAAATACAAAAAAGTTAATTACCAAATGGTTATTTAAGAATTATGGACATAGATGGACATGTTCGCTCAGGCATGTCCAACTCTTTGCGACCCTATGGACTATAGCCTGCCAGGCTCCTCTGTCCAAGGGATTTTCCAGGCAAGAATACTGGAGTGGGCTGCCATTTCCTTCTCCATGGGATTTTCCCAACTCAGGGATTGAATCCGGGTCTCATTGCAGGCAGACTCTTTACTGTCTGAGCCACCATGGAAGCCCATTTAAGAATTATTCAGGAGGTCAAATATATAGGAAATGATAGCTAGAAAAGAGGTGGCTTAAAATAATTTTGAATTCCTTTAGATAAAGCACATACACATATACCAGAATAACACTGTCAGGGACTGCAGAAATATATGAAACCATTTACATCTTGAACTTAAGCATGTACTAGACAATGAAATATTCTGCAGTCACTATAAAATGATGCAGCAGAAGAGTGTTTAATAAAATGATAAGGTGCTTGTGATGAATTACACAATAAAAGTTTTTGAAAATCTATAGTATGATCTTATTTTTGAAAAAAGTTAATCAAGATATAAAAGACTGAACATATACTAAAATGTTAATAGTATTAATTACTCTTGGATAGTAAGAATGAAGTCATTTTTCTTTTTTAAAATCTTTTTTTCCCTTTCTTTTCGATACTAATAATGACTATGCATTACTCTTGTACAGTAATTTTCAATTAGGCTACCCAGCAGAATCAACTACATCTTGACTATTTTAAAGCACATGATGCCTCCCTTGATTCCTAGCTCAGAATCACTGTCATAGTGAGTCCATGACATCTCTTAAAGACTTCTGGGTAGAAAAATGTTGGGAATTATTGCTTCAGTAACAAGAATGATAATGTTTGTAAGTGTTCAATCACGTGAGTGTTAGGCGTAGGTCAGAATATCCAGGTGTGTTCCTGGGTGCTGCCACTTTCCATCTGCATGACCTTGCTTGAGTTAATCATTTAACCTCTTGAGGTTTTCTCATACAGTGAGGATATTAAAAGTGACGTAGCTTACCTTACATGACTGTCAAAAGCCATAATGTTTATGAAAGTGTTTTGTGAACCATAAAGCATTTTGTAAGTGCAAATTATTACTGTGTTTAGAGAGCTAAATAAACAGAGTGAGACATGACTTAGTGACTTATACAACAAGGACTAATATGTAGCTAGAACCTGAGCAGAGCCTTTGCTGCTCTAGGTAGAATTGCTCACTTAGGTAGCCTGAGTATCATATCACCCTTGTAGTTGAAGTGTAAAGTAGCCTAAGTCTAAATTTTAAATACTGAACTCTTAGATTTTTTTGGAAAAAAATGATGACTCTTTTGTGAATGCAGGGATTCATTAAATATCATTGATAATCACAATCTATTTATGAGTGTGTGCTCAGTTGTGTCTGACTCTTTGCAACTCCATGGACTGTAGCTCATCAGACTCCTCTGTCCATGGAATTTTCCAGGCAAGAATACTGGAGTGGGTTGCCATTTCCTTCTCCAGGGAATCTTGCTGACCCAAGGATCTAACCTGCATCTCCCTTGTCTCCTGCACTGGCAGACAGATTCTTTACCACTAGCTCCATCCGGGAAGCCCAAATAATCACAACAATGCATAATAAAATTATTAATAATCATTGTGAATTGTGAAGTCGCTCATTCGTGTCCAACTCTTTGCAACCCCATGGACTGTAGCCTACCAGGCTCCTCAGTCCATGGAATTTTCCAAGCAAGAGTACCTGAGTGGGTTGCCATTTCCTTCTCCAGGGGATCTTCCCAATCCAGGGATCGAACCCGAGTCTCCCGCATTGCAGGCAGATGCTTTACCATCTGAGCCACCAGGGAAGCCCATTAATAATCATTAGTAATTCTAATAACATTATTAATAGAAACACATTCCTACAAGGTTCATTTTTAGGAGGGTGGTTATATAAGGTTTCTTTCTACAAATATAAATGGAAAAAGAGAGACAAATGAGGGAAGAGCAAAAAATAGAGAAGTGATCTTGATGATGATACCATTCCAGGCAACTTTCAGATTTCCAAAAGTCCAGGGTTAATGCCTGAGAGTGTCTCATGAAGAATTTTATGAAAATAATTGTACTGAATGTTGAGTTCTTCTTTCTGTAGTAGAAGCTTATTCCACTTTATATATGTTCTCTAAAAGCTGGGTGAAAATGGAATTTTTATAGATCATAGCACATGTTTCCCACACACTGAAATTAAAATTTTTGAGATGCTTTATTTTTATTTCCAAATAAAGTTCAGCTGAGTTTCTTACTACATTATTTTTATGTTTTCAGGCCTGTTCTAGCTATTAAATACCACTGTAGCCAAAGATCTAGAAATACTTTTAGTAGGAAAGCACTATTTAAAAGAGCCCTGAGAGGTAAATTCTTTTGAAACAATAGTAGCAAGTTCCTAATTTATCTGTCTTATGGTTAGCAGTTTTGTTTATTTAGCTCTCTAAACACAGTGACTGCATGTGGGCTCGAAAGTTCAATGCAAAATGAGTCCAAAACAGATTATGGATTTATAGAATTTTATTAGAGTTCGAGAGTCAACCGTAAAGATGATTCATTCTAAAAGACACATTTAGCAGATGAGGAAACAGGTCCAGAGGGGCTTACTAACCGGGTAGAGTTGTTGCCAACTTAAAGAGACAGATCAGGAGTAGACAGAATTGAGGTCTTCTGACTACTCTCCCCAGTTCAAGGGTTTTTTCTATTACAGGGGTCAAAAATACTTTCCTGTAAAGGGCTAGACAGTGAATATTTTAGGCTTGCAGAGCGTATGTTCTCTGCTGCAACTATTCAACTCTGCCATTCAGCGTGAAAGCAGCTATAGACAATATGTACATGAATTTACATCTCTGTGGTCCAATTAAACTTTATATATAAAAACAGAAAGATAGATGCATTAATTTATGAAAGCATAGAGCTCTTATATGGATAAGCATCTTATAGATAGCATCACTGACTCAATGGACGTGAACTTGGGCAAACTCCAGGAGATAGTGAGGGACAGGGAGGCCTGGCATGCTGCAGTGCTGCAGAGAGTCGGACATAACTGAGTGACTAAACAACAACAACAAACAACTCTTATGTGAGTGCTTTAGTTCCCAGATTGTATATTGTCAACCTCCCTATTATGCTGTTGCTATCGAAGAGCTTGTAGGTACAACAACATAAAACCAGATCTTCTACAAGTAGTTCTTCAACCCTCCCATTTTTATTCAATCCTTGATAAAGAAGCTTTTCTATCTACTTTATAGGATATACTCCCATAAGCTTTGAGTAAAACATAACAATTTTGACATAAGACCATTTACAACCTGATAACTAATATTAAAGATGCAATTATCTACTAAGCAAATTAACCTAGAAATGAGAAGGAAGATTCTAAATTCAAAGAAAAAGAGAAGTACAAGTAATTAAGCACAATCATATTTGTAGTTAATATGTCAAACATGAAAATGGAATGCTCCCCGCTAGAAGATTCTGTGTCTCATTTAAGGAAGTGGGAAGCAAACAAAAAAAAAATGGTTAGCTCAGACTTCTGCTAAATTAAACTACTGTACACACTTAAGGAAGCAACAAAGTTATTGAGTAGGGAACAGGAGAGTTGAACATGGATGAATTACTGACTTGAAGACAACGTCAAAAGCCAATACTCCCTTTTAGGTGACCCATAACTGAGCTCAGGAAAAAAACACCATGAAGTTTGATAGGCATGAGGGCAAAGAGGTATATTTTTAAAAGTCAAAATACAAAACACACAAGCATGAGATGTAGAATAACTCACTGGCTTTGTACCCAAGTGGTGAGGACACATCTAATCATTTTCTGATATACTGAGGGGGCAAAAGGCATCACAGGGACACACAAATAAAAGTGTGACATAAGAATTTGAGAGAGGATCATCTTACTAGGATTCAGAATACTGAACTCAAAACCTTAAAAAGGGTGGAGAACCTGGAAAGGTTGAAGCTGAAGAGAGATGACCAAAAGGCTAGAAAAATCACTTCAAGGCAGAAATGTTAAAGGACTGAGGTTGACTACATTTAAGAATTAGGTCCTAGATGATAATGAGGTAAGACCATTGATTAAATCAGAACCTCCCATCTCTCTCCATACAGTCACAACCAAAGTTATCATTCAGTTTAGTCAGCTTAGCCTACATGTACTTGATACTTAAGCACAGTCTAAACAAAACTCTAAAACCTAGAATTTCATAATTAAGTCAGGACACGTGATTAAAGGAGGTTGTGCTATCATCTCTGAAGATTGAAAATGAGACTTGTTGGTGAGAGGGTAACAGGCAGGAAGGCCAGGGGTCTCCAAACGGAGGAAATAGGCTGCAAGTGTCAGACATTTTTCTCTCTCTTAAGCAGCAGGAGGAAACAAACTAGCGATATTTTTTTCCTTCTCTATACAAAAAGGAGGTTTCTCTTAAAATACTGTGTTGCCATGACACCTGGTTTCACCTGAAGTTAACTATTCTCAAATTTTGAGTTAACCAATACATTTTTCTTATGGAAATGTTTGTCTTAAGCTATGTTAATGTGCTATGCATTTACCCCAGACTCTGTCGTCAAGTCGGTTCTGCCAAATGGCTCAGAACCTACTTGACAAACCAGTATGTTATACTCAGATATTGTTCCCTTAATCTATGTAAACGAAACTATTTGTATGGTAATCTGCCCTTCTACAAGATTCAAGTCAATCGTTTTATGGTCTGGGATGAATCATCTGATGCCAGGATTATCACAAAATACAATTTATGGATGAGGGGCCTGGTGCCATTCTGTTTTAAGACATTCCTTTCTTTTCATTAACAGACTGCTAGTGACTAACATCCAGCTGAAGACTAGCAGAGGGGTACTCTTTCTGCCCCCTTCTGATGCCTATGTCAGAAGCTTTCTCTATCTCCTTTATACTTTAATAAAACTTTATTACACAAAAGCCCTGAGCAATCCAGCCTCATCTCTGGCCCCAGATTGAATTCGTCTCCTCCAGAGGCCAAGAATCCTGGCGTTTTATCGTTCAGCAACAACCTTTCATTGGTATAGTCAGTATGGCTATGTTTAAGAGCAATTGTGGGGATTCCCAGGTGGTGCTAGTGGTAGAGTACCTGTCTGCCAATGCAGGAGACTTAATAGATGCAGGTTCAATCCCTGGGTTGGGAAGATCCCCTGGAGAACATGACAACCCACTCCAGTATTCTTGCCTGGAGAATCCCATGGGCAGAGGAGCCTGGCGGGCTATGGTCCATAGGATCACAAAGAGTTGGTCATGACTGAAGTGACTTAGCATAGCACAAGAGCAATTGCATGGAATAAATAACTGAGGAATCCTTCTGGGTCTGTGTAAAAGTATTTTATAAAGATGATCTTTTAATGTGTACAGTAACTTTCAAAAGCCACACTAACTTTGGAAGTAATAAAGTCTGCATTTCAGAATCAGAAATTCATAGAATTGCTTTGCAAAATATAGGAAGATCAAACTCATGTCAGTTATTATTTATGTAACTGTTCATACCAGAATAACAGTTTTCAGTTTTCAGAATCAAAGGTGCCCTTTGGATACCAGATTTACTGCTCTGAGTGGCTAGTGCCCACCATCTTTGTGCTCATGTGCTGTCCTCTCTGGTTGTGAGAGGACTGTGGGTATAAGTGCTGGTTTTCATTAGGGCACGAAGGTCCTTGATAAATCCTTAAGCAAGCTCTTGTTGAATTGACAGAAAGGGGAAGATTGACAAAAGTGAAAGTGAAGTCTCTCAGTCATGTCTGACTCTGCGATCCCATGGACTGTAGCCTTCCAGGCTCCTCCATCCATGGAATTTTCCAGGCAAGAGTACTGGAGTGGGCTGCCATTTCCTTCTCCAGAGGGTCTTCCTGACCCAGGGATTGAACCTGGGTGTCCCGCATTGCAGGCAGATGCTTTACCATCTGAGCCACCAGGGATAGCTCAGATTGACAAAAGGCAGCTAATTAGAGCTTCCCGGCTGACGTCTCAAAGATGCTGCTTAGGGGTCTCAGAACTCTGGCAGGGAGTAGTGCTGTACACCAGAACCTTCCGTGATGATGGAAAGGTCCTACGCCTGTACTGCCCCAAACTGTAGCCACCAGCCACATGTGGTATTGAGCAACTGAAATGTGGCTAGTGCAACTGAGAAATCAAATTTTAAATTTTATTTATTAGCTAAAATTAAAGTATCAGTAGCTACATATGCCTAGTGGCTATTGCACTGGACAGTGAGTACTGGAAAACAGCATTCCTCAACAATTTTTTTCTAGTTCTGCAAAGTACAGGAACCCAAGAGACCAACTGGTAAGTCAGAGAAGTAACGCAGGCTATATTTTTGTAATCTGCAAAATCAATAAAGGAAAATTATAGGAAGTTATCAGAAATCTCCCTCCCTTTCTGTATATACAAGGAATAAATGGTTTTAACCTCTAAACTGAATTATGTGGATGCAGCTCACTATTTCCTGAACTGATTGCAGTCAGTTCAGTTCAGTTCAGTCATTCAGTCGTGTCCGACGCTTTGCGACCCCATGAACCGCAGCACGCCAGGCCTCCCTGTCCATCACCAACTCCCAGAGTCCACTTGCCAAACCCATGTCCATTGAGTCAGTGATGCCATCCAACCATCTCATCCTCTGTCATCCCCTTCTCCTCCTGCCCTCAATCTTTCCCAGCATCAGGGTCTTTTCAAATGAGTCAGCCCTTCACACTGATTGGAATAAACTTACCCAAATACAGGATATTACTTCTATTTGTACAGAATATCTTTGACATACTTCACTATAGGGAAATTTGCTTTCTAATTCATGAACCAAAGAGGGTGGTTTCTAGAACAGATTCCCTCCTGAGCCTCTTCCCTAGATAGACAAGCTCAGGCACCCACAGCCCCTTCGCGCCCCCTGCCCCCCTTGCACAGTAACTCCTTCATGTAAATGGCACCCAGGGTTAGAGTACAGGAATGCCTCCTTAAGAGACACATACCCATAGAGCACAGATTTTTCGGATAGCCTGGAGCACACAGTTTGTCCCATGTATCCTAATATTCAGTCTGAGAAAATATAATCCTCATATCTAGTCCCGTGCTCAGGACTATGTAGTTTATATAAGAAGCATTGCTTCTAGAGGATTTAAAAAAACTGAAGTATTACACTCAGTTTAATAGAGCTCAGCTGTGGTGTTCTAAATGGGAAGGAAATCCAAAAAAGAAGGGATATATGTATATGTACACGTGATTCACTTTGCTGTACAATAGAAACTAACACAACTTGTAAATCAACTATACTCCAATTAAAAAAAATAAAGATTCTAGAGCTTGGTATGAAATAAAAGGAGGGGAAAAATTCAACATATGAAATGTCTGATAACCAAAGTGGGGAAAAGAGTTTTTCCATTATCATTCACAGATGTAAAATAAAATAATGAAAGAAAGGAAAATAAAAAGAAATGGGTGATAATTCAAATCACATACAGGGTTCTATAAACATTTAAAACCTACAGTTCAAACGACAGTCTGAAAATGATGTTAATGCTTTATAATTGTCCAAATAATCATCTCATCAGGGATTTGTTGTGTGCTGTAGGTTGCTGAACAGGTTAAATGCCAAAATGAATGTATAAATGTGGAAAGGAACAATTTCTGATTGCTGAGTGTTGACATTATTATAATCAATAATGAGCGATAGTCTTGAAATTTCAGTAGAGTAAAATGAATAATGTTTTACATTCTGGCATAAAACAGTTCCATAAAATTTTCAGAATGGGAAAAAGGTTTAATTGCAAATATAATAAACTCACTACCAAAAATACATTAGAATTTATTCAAACAGGTGTAAGTCTTTTGGAAGATGAATTATTTATAGAGATCAAATATCTTATTAAATACATGTATACATTCTGATGCCAACAATTTCAGTAGCAAACTTACCCTAACAATATAATCAGAGGTGTACAAAGATTTAGTAATAAAAATAGAGCCAATGCAATAGTATGTATGGCCATGGAAAACTGGAAGTAATGCCCATGTCCAATAGCTGGTTAATAAATTATGATGTATACATATGATGGAATTTTGTAGACCCATTACAAGTTTGTGCTTCAGAGTAATGACTCTCAATAACATAAACTTATCAGAATCACCCACGAGGCTTTTTAAAAAAAAAATGCATGCCCTTCCAACCTCTTGCATGCCTGGGGCTGAGGGAGGGATGGTTAATGTCTTGGATGAGTTGAGTGGTGTAGTGAGTTACTGTTAGTATACGAATGTGTCACATCTTTTAAGTGTGCAAAAGTGAAAACCAATATTTAAGAAGAATATTTGCCACATGGTATTAAAAAAAGTAGGTTATGTGAAATTCACATAACATAAAACTAACCCTTTTAAAGTGTACAATTCAGTGCTAACTAGTACAGCCACAATGTTGTGTGATGACCATTCCTGTTTCATCCCAAACCCATTAAGTAGTCTATACCCATTAAGCAGTCCATTCCATTTAGGAATTACAGCTGTTTATAAATGGAGATCAAATCAAGCATATTAAATAAATCCTAAAATAATAATGAAACAATAATAAAATATTAATAAAAAATGGTATGTATGGAGCACTTATGACTGACAGGTACTATTCTAACTGCTATAATATATTAGTTCATTAAATCCTTACAACCCTATGAGTTAGCTATTATCACCGTCATCCCCATTTTATAGATAAGGAAACTGAGGCACAGAGAATTGAAATAACTCGTTCAAGGTTACACAGCTAGTGTCAGAGTCAGGATTCACCTCAGGCAATGTAGCTCCAGAGGCCATTCTTTCTCTGTATGCTGTACTCTTCTTCTTGCTACAAAATTTCCTACCTCTGATTAGTTACAAAATCAATTTTCTACTGCTTTCTGTGAACTTCCCTTTTAATCACTTCAAAGGGAATTATAATAATTAGGTTGTTTCCACCATTTGATGAGCTTAAAAACAGTGTCTGAGTAGAAGGATGGGTACCTAGCTGTTCACTTGTGAAAATAAATTGGGCGGTGGGCTCTGAAAGCCAGGAAAGTTGCAATCTTTATTCTAGAAGCTCCTAGAAGTGGCAGAATGAGAATGAGTTTTTTTGAGGAGAGTAGGTATAACCAGCTTTAACCAGGGTGACTGAATCACTGAATGGGATACAGCTTTACCAGAAGCTGAAAAAAACCTCAATGACAAGCCTGCTGATGTTCCTAATTCTAGGTTGTTTGGTGGGTCTTGAAATTTTAAATAGGCCTGCAAAGGGATGTGGTAAATTCACATGACCCCTCTCTGCTGTGACAGCTTGCTCCTGTCCAAATGAATCTTAGTCACCACTTTGGCTATTTTAGGCCCAGGTCTGATTCTGTGGCACTGGGAGAAATACAGCATGTATTTCTCGTGATGAGGCAAGCCTGAGCCCTGCGGTAAAAGGCTTGTACTTGGGCAGTGAGAGGTTCGGTCTCAGACAGGGTAATGTCACATAGGCCAAAGCAACATCAGAGTTAAAAAGACTTCAGGAAAGACTTGAGACAGAGGTATGGTTAATAGCTTCTTTGGGAAAGAAACTAATTTCAAAAATGACCGACCAAATTTCACTTTGGCTAAGATTTTTTTTTTTTCTTTTGTAGCCTACACTGGTTCAGGTGTATAGTAAAGCAAATAAACGAACAAACAAAATCCGAGAGTCTTGGGAAACTTCTCTAGGCACCATCTCAATAACGGCATGTTATCAATAATTATTTTTCTGCTGAGGATTTTTAAAGTAAATAGAGAAGAGCCAGTCTGAACCTCCTGACTGCAAAATCAACTAGGAGAAAGGCTAACTGGGAATAATCACCACCAAGAGTGACATGTTAGAATTGCCCTTACTCTACAGTTGCACTCTCCGGTAGAACTTTCTACAGTGATGGAAACAGGCTATATTTGCATTATCTGATACGGCACCACTAGCCACATATGGTTATTTTTTTTTTCCCTTGCTATTTTTTTCCTTTATTTTTATTAGTTGGAGGCTAATTACTTTACAATATTGTAGTGGTTTTTGCCATACATTGACATGAATCAGCCATGGATTTACATGTGTTCCCCATCCTGAACCCCGCCCCCTCACCTCCCTTCCCATTCCATCCCTCTGGGTCATCCCAGTGCACCAGCCCTGAGCACTTGTCTCATGCATCCAACCTGGACTGGCTATCTGTTTCACACTTGATAATTTACATGTTTCAATGCTATTCTCTCAGATCATCCCACCCTCGCCTTCTCCCATAGAGTCCAAAAGTCTGTTCTATACATCTGTGTCTCTTTTTCTGTCTTGCATATAGGGTTATCGTTACCATCTTTCTAAATTCCATATATATATGTGTGTTAGCATACTGTATTGGTGTTTATCTTTCTGGCTTACTTCACTCTGTATAATGGGCTCCAGTTTCATCCATCTCATTAGAACTGATTCAAATGTATTCTTTTTAATGGCTGAGTAATATTCCATTGTGTATATGTACCATAGTTTTCTTATCCATTCATCTGCTGATGGGCATCTAGGTTGCTTCCATGTCCTGGCTATTATAAACAGTGCTGCGATGAACATTGGGGTGCACGTGTCTCTTTCAGATCTAGTTTCCTTGGTGTGTATGCCCAGGAGTGGGATTGCTGGGTCATATGGCAGTTCTATTTCCAGTTTTTTAAGAAATCTCCACTCTGTTCTCCATAGCGGCTGTACTAGTTTGCATTCCCACCAACAGTGTAAGAGGGTTCCCTTTTCTCCACACCCTCTCCAGCATTTATTGCTTGTAGACTTTTGGATAGCAGCCGTTCTGACTGGCGTGTAATGGTACCTCATTGTGGTTTTGATTTGCATTTCTCTGCTAATGAGTGATGTTGAGCATCTTTTCATGTGTTTGTCTTCTTTGGAGAAATGTCTGTTTAGATCTTTGGCCCATTTTTTGATTGGGCCATTTGTTTTTCTGGAATTGAGCTGCAGGAGTTGCTTGTATATTTTTGAGATTAATCCTTTGTTTGTTTCTTCATTTGCTATTATTTTCTCCCATTCTGAAGGCTGTCTTTTCACCTTGCTTATAGTTTCCTTTGTTGTGCAAAAGCTTTTAAGTTTTATTAGGTCCCATTTGTTTATTTTTGCTTTTATTTCCAATATTCTGGGAGGTGGGTCATAGAGGATTGCTGTGATTTATGTCGGAGAGTGTTTTGCCTATGTTCTCCTCTAGGAGTTTTATAGTTTCTGGTCTTACATTTAGATTTTTAATCCATTTTGAGTTTATTTTTGTGTGTGGTGTTAGAAAGTGTTCTAGTTTCATTCTTTTACAAGTGGTTGACCAGTTTTCCCAGCACCACTTGCTAAAGAGGTTGTCTTTTTTCCATTGTATATTCTTGCCTCCTTTGTCAAAGATAAGGTGTCCATAGGTATGTGGATTTATCTCTGGGCTTTCTATTCTGTTCCATTGATCTATATTTCTGTCTTTGTGCCAGTACCATACTGTCTTGATGACTGTGGCTTTGCAGTAGAGCCTGAAGTCAGGCAGGTTGATTCCTCCAGTTCCATTCTTCTTTCTCAAGATTCCTTTGGCTATTCAAGGTTTTTTGTATTTCCATACAGATTGTGAAATTATTTGTTCTAGTTCTGTGAAAAATACTGTTGGTAGCTTGATAGGGAGTGCATTGAATCTATAGATTGCTTTGGGTAGTACAGTCATTTTCACAATATTGATTCTTCCAATCCATGAACACGGTATATTTCTCCATCTATTTGTGTCCTCTTTGATTTCTTTCATCAGTGTTTTATAGTTTTCTATATATAGGTCTTTTGCTTCTTTAGGTAGATATACTCCTTATTATTTCATTCTTTTTATTGCAATGGTGAATGGTATTGTTTCCTTAATCTCTCTTTTTGTTTTCTCATTGTTAGTGTATAAGAATGCAAGGGATTTCTGTGTGTTAATTTTATATCCTGCAACATTACTGTATTCATTGATTAGCTCTAGTAATTTTCAGGTAGAGTCTTTAGGGTTTTCTATGTAGAGGATCATGTCATCTGCAAACAGTGAGAGTTTTACTTCTTCTTTTCCTATCTGGATTCCTTTTATTTCTTTTTCTGCTCTGATTGCTGTGGCCAACACTTCCAAAAATATGTTGAATAGTAGTGGTGAGAGGGGCACCCTTGTCTTGTTCCTGACTTTAGGGGAAATGCTTTCAATTTTTCACCATTGAGGATAATGTTTGCTGTGGGTTTGTCAAATATAACTTTTATTATGTTGAGGTATGTTCCTTCTATTCCTACTTTCTGGAGAGTTTTTTTTATCATAAATGGATGTTGCATTTTTTGAAAGGCTCTTTCTGCATCTATTGAGATAATCATATGGTTTTTATCTTTCAATTTGTTAATGTGGTGTATTACATTGATTGATTTGCAGATATTAAAGAATCCTTGCATTAGTGGGATAAAGCCCACTTGGTCATGATGTATGACCTTTTTAATATGTTGTTGGATTCTGTTTGCTAGAATTTTGTTGAGGAATTTTGCATCTATGTTCATCAGTGATATTGGCCTGTAGTTTCCTTTTTTTTGTGGCATCTTTGTCTGGTTTTGGTAGTAGGGTGATGGTGGCCTCATAGAATGAGTTTGGAAGTTTACCTTCTTCTGCAATTTTCTGGAAGAGTGTGAGTAAGATAGGTGTTAGCTCTTCTCTAAATTTTTGGTAGAATTCAGCTGTGAAGCCATCTGGTCCTGGGCTTTTGTTTGCTGGAAGATTTCTGATTATAGTTTTTATTTCCATGCTTGTGATGGGTCTGTTAATATCTTTTATTTCTTCCTGGTTCAGTTTTGGAAAGTTATACTTTTCTAAGAATTTGTCCATTTCTTCCAAGTTGTCCATTTTATTGGCATATAGCTGCTGGTAGTAGTCTCTTATGATCTTTTGTATTTCAGTGTTGTCTGTTGTGATCTCCATTTTCATTTCTAATTTTGTTGATTAGATAAAGAACAAAGGTTCTTCTCCCTTTGTTCCTTGATGAGTCTGGCTTACAGTTTGTCAATTTTATTTACCTTTTCAAAAAACCAGCTTTTAGCTTTGTTGATTTTTGCTATGGTCTCTTTTGTTTCTTTTGCATTTATTTCTGCCCTAATTTTTAAGATTTCTTTCCTTCTACTAACCCTGGGGTTCTTCATTTCTTCCTTCTCTAGTTGCCTTAGTTGTAGAGTTAGGTTATTTATTTGAATTTTTTCTTGTTTCTTCAGGTAAGCCTGTATTGCTATGAACTTTCCCCTTAGCACTGCTTTCACAGTGTCCCGTAGGTTTTGGGTGGTTGTGTTTTCATTTTCACTCATTTCTATGCATATTTTGATTTCTTCTATGATTTGCTGGTTATTCATAAGCGTGTTCTTTAGCCTCCATATGTTTGAATTTTTAATAGTTTTTTTTTTCCTGTAATTGAGATCTAATCTTACTGCATTGTGGTCAGAAAAGATGACTGGAATGATTTCAATTTTTTTGAATTTACCAAGGCTAGATTTATGGCCCAGGATGTGATCTATCCTGGAGAAGGTTCCGTGTGCACTTGAGAAAAAGGTGAAATTGATTATTTTGGGGTGAAACGTCCTATAGATATAAATTAGGTCTAGCTGGTCCATTATGTCATTTAAAGTTTGTGTTTCCTTGTTAACTTTCTGTTTAGTTGATCTATCCATAGGTCTGAGTGGGGTTTTAAAGTCTCCCACTATTATTGTGTTATTGTTAATTTTCCCTTTCATACTTGTTACCATTTGCCTTAAATATTGCAGTGCTCCTATGTTGGGTGCATATATATTTATAATTGTTATATCTTCTTCTTGGATTGATCCTTTGATTATTATGTAGTGTCCTTCTTTGTCTCTTTTCACAGCCCTCATTTTAAAGTCTATTTTATCGGATATGAGTATTGTGACTCCTGCTTTCTTTTGGTCTCCATTTGCGTGAAATATTTTTTTCCAGCCCTTTCAGTCTGTATGTGTCCCTTGGTTTGAGGTGGGTCTCTTGTAGACAGCATATATGGGGGTCTTGCTTTTGTATCCATTCAGCCAGTCTTTGTCTTTTGGTTGGGGCATTCAACCCATTTACATTTAAGGTAATTATTGATAAGTATGGTACCGTTGCCATTTACTTTGCTGTTTTGGGTTCGTGTTTATACAACCTTTCTGTGTTTCCTGTCTAGAGTAGATCCTTTAGCATTTGTTGAAGAGCTGGTTTGGTGGTGCTGAATTCTCTCAGCTTTTGCTTGTCTGTAAAGCTTTTGAATTCTCCTTCATATCTGAATGAGATCCTTGCTGGGTACAGTAATCTGGGTTGTAGGCTATTCTCTTTCATTACTTTAAGTATGTCCTGCCATTCCCTTCTGGCCTGAAGAGTTTCTACTGAAAGATCAGCTGTTATCCTTATGGGAATCCCCTTGTGTGTTATTTGTTGTTTCTCCATTGCTGCTTTTAATATTTGTCCTTTGTGTTTGATCTTTTACCTGGAGTAACAGGTAAATTTGGCCTTGGAGTACGAAATGAAGCAGGGCAAAGGCTAATAGAGTTTTGCCAAGACAACGCACTGGTCATAGCAAACACCCTCTTCCAACAACACAAGAGAAGACTTTACACATGGACATCACCAGATGGTCAACACTGAAATCAGATTGATTATATTCTTTGCAGCCAAAGATGGAGAAGCTCTATACAGTCAGCAAAAACAAGACAGGGAGCTGACTGTGGCTCAGATCATGAACTCCTTATTGCCAAATTCAGACTTAAACTGAAGAAGGTACGGATAACCACTAGATGATTCAGGTATGACCTAAATAGATTTAAGGGACTAGATCTGATAGACAGAGAGCCTGATGAACTATGGACGGAGGTTCGTGACATTGTACAGGAGACAGGGATCAAGACCATCCCCATGGAAAAGAAATGCAAAAAGGCAAAATGGTTGTCTGAGGAGGCCTTACAAATAAGTGTGAAACGAAGAGAAGCTAAAAGCAAAGGAGAAAGGAAAGATATTCCCATTTGAATGCAGAGTTCCAAAGAATAGCCAGGAGAGATAAGAAAGCCTTCCTCAGTGATCAATGCAAAGAAATAGATGAAGACAACAGAATGGGAAAGACTGGAGATCTCTTCAAGAAAATTAGAGATACCAAGGGAACATTTCATGCAAAAATGGGCTCAATAAAGGACAGAAATGGTAGGGACCTAACAGAAGCAGAAGATATTAAGAAGAGGTGGCAAGAATACACAGAAGAATTGTACAAAAAAGATCTTCATGACCCAGATAATCACAATGGTGTGATCACTCACCTAGAGCCAGACATCCTGGAATGTGAAGTCAAGTGGGCCTTAGAAAGCATCACTATGAACAAAGCTAGTGGATGTGATGGAATTCCAGTTGAACTATTTCAAATCCTGAAAGATGATGCTGTGAAAGTGCTGCACTCAATATGCCAGCAAATTTGGAAAACTCAGCAGTGGCCACAGGATTGGAAAAGGTTAGTTTTCATTCCAATCCCTAAGAAAGGCAATCCCAAAGAATGCTCAAACTACTGCACAATTGCACTCATCCCACATGCTAGTAAAGTAATGCTCAAAATTCTCCAAGCCAGGCTTGAGCAATACGTGAACTGAGTACTCCCAGATGTTCAAGCTGGTTTTAGAAAAGGCAGAGGAACCAGAGATCAAATGCCAGCACCCACTGGATTATCGAAAAAACAAGAGAGTTCCAGACAAACATCTATTTCTGCTTTATTGACTGTGTCAAAGCCTTTGACTGTGTGGATCACAATAAACTGTGGAAAATTCTGAAGGAGATGGGAATACCAGACCACCTGACCTGCCTCTTGAGAAACCTGTATGCAGGCCAGGAAGCAACAGTTAGAACTGGACATGGGACAACAGACTGGTTCCAAATAGGAAAAGGAGTACGTCAAGGCTGTATATTGTCACCCTGCTTATTTAACTTATATGCAGAGTACATCATGAGAAACGCTGGTCTGGAAGAAGCACAAGCTAGAATCAAGATTGCCGGGAGAAATATCAATAACCTCAGACATGCAGATGACACCACCCTTATGGCAGAAAGTGAAGAAGAACTAAAGAGCCTCTTGATGAAAGTGAAAGAGGAGAGTGAAAAAGTTGGCTTAAAGCTCAACATTCAGAAAATTAAGATCACGGCATCTGGTCCCATCACTTCATGGGAAATAGATGGGGAGATAGTGGAAACAGTGTCAGACTTTATTTTTTTGGGCTCCAAAATCACAGCAGATGGTGACTGCAGCCATGACATTAAAATATGCTTACTCCTTGGAAGGAAAGTTATGACCAACCTAGATAGCATATTAAAAAGCAGAGACATTACTTTGCCAACAAAGGTCTGTCTAGTCAAGGCTGTGCTTTTTCCAGTGGTCATGTATGGATGTGAGAGTTGGACTGTGAAGAAAGCTGAGCACTGAAAAATTGATGCTTTTGAACTGTGGTGTTGGAGAAGACTCTTGAGAGTCGCTTGGACTGCAAGGAGATCTAACCAGTCCATCCTGAAGGAGATCAGTCTTGGGTGTTCATTGGAAGGACTGATGGTGAAGCTGAAACTCCAATACTTTGGCCACCTGATGCAAAGAACTGACTCATTGGAAAAGACCCTGATGCTGGGAGGGATTGGGGGCAGGAGGAGAAGGGGACAACAGATGATGAGATGGCTGGATGGCATCACTGACTCGATGGACATGAGTTTGAGTAGACTCTGGGCGTTTGTGATGGACAGGGAGGCCTGGCGTGCTGCGATTCATGGGGTCGCGAAGAGTCAGACACGACTGAGCGACTGAACTGAACTGAATTTGATTAATATGTGTCTTGGGGTGTTTCGCCTTGGGTTTATCCTGTTTGGGACTCTCTAGGTTTCTTGGACTTGTGTGACTATTTCCTTCTCCATTTTGGGGAAGTTTTCAGCTATATTCTCCTCGAGTATTTTCTCATGGCCTTTCTTTTTATCTTCTTCTTCTGGGACTCCTATGATTTGAATGTTGGGGTGTTTCACATTGTCCCAGAGGTCCCTGAGGCTGTCCTCATTTCTTTTGATTCTTTTTTCCTCTCTGCTTCATTTATTTCCACCATTTTATCTTCTACCTCACGTATCCTATCTTCTGCGCCTGTTATTCTATTGTTGGTTCCCTCCAGAGTGTTTTTGATCTCATTTATTGCATTATTCATTTTTAATTGACTCTTTTTTATTTCTTCTAAGTTCTTGTTAAAAATTTCTTGCATCTTCTCAATCCTTGTCTCCAGGATATTTATCTGTAACTCCATTTTGTTTTCAAGATTTTGGATCATTTTTATTATCATCATTCTAAATTCTTTTTCAGATAGATTCTCTATCTCCTCTTTTGTTTGGCTTGGTGGGCATTTTTCATGTTCCTTTACCTGCTGGATATTTCTCTGCCTTTTCATCTTAGTTAGATTGTTGTGTTTAGGGTGGCCTTTCTGTATTCTGGCAGTCTGTGATTCCTTTTTATTGTGGAGGTTTCTCCCAGTGGGTGGGGTTGGGCGATTGGTTTGTCAAGGTTTCCTGGTTAGGGAAGCTTGTGTTGGTGTTCTGGTGGGTGGAGCTGGATTTCTTCTCTCTGAAGTGCAATGGAGTTTGCACTTCAATGCACTAGTGAGTTTTGAGATGGGTCTATGGGTTTGGTGTGACTCTGGGTAGCCTGTATATTGATGCTCAGGGCTATGTTCCTGCATTGCTGGAGAATTTGCATGGTATGTCTTGCTCTGGAACTTATTGGCTCTTGGGTGGTGGTTGGTTTCAGTGTAGGTATGGAGGCTTTTGGATGGTCTCTTATTAATTGGTGTTCCCTGCAGTCAGGAGTTCTCTGGTGTTCTCAGGTTTTGGGCTCAAGCCTCCTGCCTCTGGATTTCAGTCTTATTCTTCCAGTAGCCTCAAGACTTCTCCATCCATACAGCACTGATAATAAAACTTCTAGGTTAATGGTGAGAAGATTCTCCACAGTGAGGGACACCCAGAGAGGTTCACAGAGTTACATGAAGAAGAGGAGAGGGAGGAAGGAGATAGAGATGAGCAGGAGGAGAAAAAGGGGGACTCAAGAGGAGAGAGACAGATCTAGGCAGTACTCTCCTCCCTAAGTGTTCTCCGCAGCCCAGAACTCCCACAGAGATTCACAGAATTGGATTGAGAAGTGAAGGGGGAGGGAGGAAATAGAGGTGATCTGGGAGAGAAAAAGGAGAGTCAAAAGGGGGAGAGAGTAATCAAACCAGTAATCACACTCCTAAGTAAAAATGGGTACTGAAGATTGGATTCTTAAATGTCCAAAATTGATATCAAATACCGAAAAACAAAGATTAAAAATCTAGAGTACAGGTTAGACTCTTAAAAATACAATATTAAAAAAAACAAAAACACAAAAAATTTAAGAAATATATATGAAGTTCTCTTTAAAAATAGGGTCCCCTTTTTTTTGCAAGGTTATAGTGGGTTATAAAAATGAAAATTAAGGAGTAATAGAGGACTTTAAAAAAAAGAAAACAAATTTTTTTAATTAAAAAAAATAATAGTAAAAATATATCTAGGAATTTCTCTGGAGCTGTTGCAGGCAGTGTGGGTTCAGTTCAGTTTCAGATAATTCCTTTTTCCAGCTTATACCTCTCAATATCTATAGGCCCTTTCCAGTGTAGTTGGTGTTAACTACAGGGATTTTAATCTGTTGCACCAGTCACTTCTAAAGCGGTTCCCTTTGTTTATTTGGCTTCTGTTCGCAGGTCTCTACAGTGTCTAATTTACGCCCTGACACAAGTGGGTGGAGGTGGTCTCTTGTTTAGGTTCGCTTGTTCAGTCGTGCTGTGGGGAGGGAAGGGACACTACAAACAAATATCACTGGCGTGTGTGGGGAGCACTCGCAGTGTTCCAGACACACTGGGTTTGCCCCTGCTCATGGCATGTGTGCTTTCCCCGTCTACACTGCTCAGGCTCCAGGTTGCTCTACAAGGTATGGGCCCTGAGTTGCACGCACTTCCCAGGCCTAAGCCGCTCAGGTTCAGGTTCTCAGGTACTCCACAAAGGCGCAGACTCGGTTGGGCCTGCGTTTTGTGCCTTTCCCGGTCGGAGCAGCTGAGACAACCAGAAGCTCAACGAGCACACTCTCTTCAGGTGCAGTGCGACTTCTCCCCTCCCTGGTCCCAGCCTCAGCTTCCGGGCGCGCCCGGTCCGGTGTGCCTTGTGTCTCTTCTGGGGAGCTGATCTCTGGCTGAGACCCTCCCGGCGGATGTCAACCATCCAGAATCTCAGGAAGTCTTTGGTTAGAAACTGGAAGCCTGTTTCCACTTTGGTAGGGGATGCTCTCTCTGGGGCCGAGTTTGCCCCTTTCAGCCTCTGGCTGGCGCCTGCCTCCCTCCCTGCCTCCTGCCTCTGGCGGGGGATGGGCTGGTCCGCAGCTGGCTAGCTCTTCTCTGGTATTGCTCAGTCCTTTGTTCTGCGGAATGGGCTGGCTGTGCCTTAGGTTAGGGCTTTTCACAGGTTAATTCTCTCTCTCTCTTGCTATCCCACAGTTTAAGTTCCTATCTCACGTTAGCTCCCTCAGATTGCCCTCAGGGTGTTCAGGTCTGGTCCTTACCCTAAGCAATGCCGCCTGCTCCTCTCTGTTTAGCCCCCACTTGCTGGTGGCAGATGTGAGTGTCTGGGGTAGTTTTCTGCTGGGAGTTGCTTTTAGGCATGTAATCTGTGGGTTTTATTTATTTCTCCTCCTGGTTAGGTTGCCCTCCAAGATTTGAAAACTTCCCCCAGACCCGCCGGTGAGAGGGTTTCCTGGTGTTTGGAAACTTCCTCTATTAAGACTCCCTTCCTGGGACGGATCTCTGTCCCTAACTCTTTTGTCTCTCTTTTTATCTCTTATATTTTGTCCTACCTCCTTTCAAAGACAATGGGCTGCTTTTCTGGGTGCCTGATGTCTTCTGCTAGTGATCAGAAGTTGTTTTGTGTAGTTTGCTCAGCGTTCAAATGTTCTTTTGACGAATTTGTGGGGGAGAAAGTGGTCTCCCTGTCCTATTCCTCTGCCATCTTAGCTCCTCCCACATATGGTTATTGAATGCTTGGAATGTTCTAGTGTGACTGAGGAACTGACCTTTTACTTTTATTAATAATTTAAATAATTTAATGATCAATAATCTCCCTTGGACAGCAAGGAGATCTAACCAGTCCATCCTAAAGGACATCAGCCCTGGGTGTTCACTGGAAGGACTGAGGCTGAAGCTGAAACTCCAATACTTTGGCCACCTGATGTGAAGAGCCGCCTCACTGGAAAAGACCCTGATGCTGGGAAAGATTGAGGGCAGGAGGAGAAAAGGATTACAGAGGACAAGATAGTTGGAGAGGACGAGATGGTTGGATTGCATCATTGACTCAGTGGACATGAGTTTGAGCAAACTCTGGGAGATAGTGAAGGACAGGGAAGCCTGGCATGGGGTCACAAAGAGTCAGACACGACTGAGTGACTGAACAACAACAAATTAAACTAATTTAGGGGACTTCCCTGGTAGTCCAGTGGTTGAGAATCTGCCTGCCAATTCAGGGGATGGAGGTTCAATCCCTGATCAGGTAACTAAGATTCCACATGCTGCGGGGCAACTAAGTCTGCACACCATATCTACTGAGCCCATGCACCACAACTAGAGAGAAGCCTGTGTGCTGCAACCAAGACCTGATGCAGCCAAATAAATAAATAAATATTAAAAAAATAATCATTTTAATTCACTTAGATTTTAACAGTTACATGCAGCTAGTGGCGAATATGTTGGCCAGTTCAGCTCTGTATGATAATATTGTGGCTTACACAGTTTTCCAAAAATTCATAAAAACATTCTTATATATCTAGAGTTGAAGACAATCATTCACAACATATTTCAAGGGTCGACTACTAGTGAATGAATAAATATTATTGCAACTTACGATGTATCTGAAAATAGTTATGAAGAAAACTTTTACAGCTTGCAGGAGTCACATGGCTAAGGAGGACTCTTATCTAATCAACCACTTAGAGGACAGAGTTAAGTTTTTTAATAGTAATCAAAGTAAGTCAAACCTGAGTTAATTTTAAGACCATAATATAATCGTTTCCTCTGTTGCAGGGAGGAGGGAAATGCTGTCCCTTAAGATTTTTGTCCAGTGCTGTAAAGATTCCATTATCTTATTCTGGATCTTTTTCAAAAACCTCAAAAACCATTTAAAGTCAAATGGGCTGTCCAAATGAAGTAATAGTGCTTTTTTTCGTTTCCAGTGGGTTGGAGGATAGGGAGTATGGTAAATGGGAGAAAGTTATCCTAGGAAGAATAAAGAAAAAGTGAGAAAAGTGATCTGGAACTATTTTCTAGTAGACCAAGGTTGTGGGGATTTTTACTGCTTTGTGATGGTTGTTCAATCCTAGTTCCAATTCTAATTTTGTGTTGTTTCCATTGAACTAAACTTATGTTTTCTGTCAAAATATTTAAGTTTGAGAAAATGTGGCCTAGATTAAAATTCAACAATAGTGGATAATAGCAAGTTCCTATTTTTAAAGTAATTATATGTCTGCTATGAATTTTTAAAGATAACATAAATCTAAAATGTGATTCATCTTCCATTTATTATAACTTATTGCTGGGATTTATACTTAGATATTACCTTACATGATTTAAAAACCCCAAATCTTATTGAAATAATGGTAACTTTTGGCACTGAGAATTTGGCTGTAAGAAAACCACAGCCAACACCAGTATAATATTTATGGGCACTGAAACAGAATAAAAATATCAGCAAATGCCTCTGTCTGGCTTTTTGCTGATTTCTTTAATTTACCTTTAGTTTCCTCCGTGCATTGAATTTCCGCAGTTGCTCTACTGTTTCTGGAAGATGAATCTTGTAGGCATAACGATCCCGCTCCTAAAAAAAGATGAAAGATAATGAACACACATAGTTCTTTATAAAAGTGAAGAAGCTAAATTTAAAATAAACAACAAGCCCAATTGGATATGAAGGTCAAAACTGATAGTAAAATAGTATTTCATTTTCATCAATAACAAAGGGTTAAAATAATGGTCCATGTACTTTTTCAGATACATGGCTATGTGACTAAAATAATTCATCATAATTATTATGAAGGCATGAAGTTAACTTTGACACAATCTTGTCAGGTAAAATGAGCCTTTAGGAAATTAACTCACAACTAATTCAGCATTCTGAGTTGTCAAGAATAACTGGATTTTAAAAGAAAAGTCACAGTATCTTCAAACTAGGACAAACTTATCAAGCCCATTCTAATCCAACCATTTCTCCATGTGGGATCCCCTTCAATCTCTGATGGATGATCACTCTGTTTGACTTCATATAATAGGAGAGTATCACTTTATGGCAGCCCACTACAATTTTAGTGAAAAATTCTTGAACGTGAAAAAATTCTTACTCAGCCCACCTGTGGCTTGTCTGGACTAGCTCTTCTCTTACTCTCACAGAGTAAACACAATCCCTCTTCCATATAATACCCCTTTAGTAGATATGAGGGGGTTCATGCTTCCACTGAATCTACTCTTCTCTGTGATAACATCTCCAGTTGCCAACTTCTCATGTGTATTTCAAATCTCCTGTCATTCTCCTTATTGCCCTCTTTGGTTCTAATCTGTCAATGTATCTTGAAGATTTTATGCCACAGGTACTTATTTTAGAAATATTTCTTGAGTACCTACTATGTGCCAGGCATTGTTCTATGCACTTGGGATTAACAAGTAAACAAAACCTTAACAAAGATTCTGGCCCTCATGTAGTTCATATTTTAATGGGACAAGATAAGAAAACACAAAGAAGGGAAATTATAGAGTATGTTAAGAGTGCTATGGAATAAAGCAAAAAGAAAGGCAGGGTGAAGGTACATTGCCATTTAAAGTAGGGTGGTCAAAGTACAACCCAACTGAGAAAGTGACATCCAAGAGGTAAGGAGAGTGGTCTAGGCAGATAGAACAACTAAGTGCAAAGGCCTTTCAAAGGAGACAGTGTGCCTGAAATTTTCAATAAATAGCAAGGAGACCCATGTGTGTGGAGTAAATAGTAGATCAGATTAGAGAAGTGGCAAGTCTGGTGCAGACCTTCAGGGGCCTTTGGCTTTTATTTTACACTTGATCTTAGGCAAAAGGCCGAGAAGTGATCTTTGGCTTTTATTTTGAGTGGGAGATGGAGCAACTGGGAGGTTAGAAGCTGGAGTGGTGTGATCTGACAATGTAGAGGAATACTCTGGCTGTTGTGTTGAGACTAGATTGGAAAGGGGAGAGAATTAAAAAAATAAAAGCATGGAGACCAGTTAGGAGGTTATTGTAGTAATCCAGGGGGGAAATGATGGTGGATAAAACCAGATGGAAACAATAAAGAGAGTGAAAGGGAGATAGACTCTGAATGTAGTTTGTCTTCCTGAAAAAGTTTTACTGAGGTATAATTAGCATACAATTAACTGCACATATACGATGGGATAAGTTTTGACATATGTATACAAACATAAAACCATCCCCACAACCATAATGAACATATCCAACACTCTCAAAAGCTTTCTTGTGTCTCTTTTGTCACCCCCTTCCCCACCCCCAGGCAACCACTGATCTATTCTCTGTTACTTTAGATTAGTTTGCATTTTCTAGAATTTTATATAAATGGGATAATACAGTACATATTAATTATTATCCAACTTTATTCACTCTGCCTAAATATTTTAGCTTCACCCCCATTGTTGCATATATCAATAGTTCATTCTGTTTTATTGCTGGGGTTATTCCATTGAATGTGCTGTGCTTAGTCGCTCAGTCGTGTCTGACTCTGCAACCCCATGGACTGTAGCCCACCAGGATCCTCTGTCCATGGGCATTCTCCAGGCAAGAATACTGGAGTGGGTTGCCATGCCTTCTGCCAGGGGATCTTCCTAACCCGGGGATCGAACCTAGGTCTCCCGCACTGCAGGCAGATTCTTTACCATCTGAGCCACCAGGGAAGCCCATTCTATTGAACAGATGTACCATAACTTGTTTATCCATTCACCTGTTAATGCACCCTGGCTTGTTTCCAATTTTTGCCTGTTATGTATAAGGATGCTATGAACATTAATGTACAAGTCTCTGTATGGACCTAAGTTTCATTTCTCTTAGGCAAACATGGAGGAGTAGAATGGCTAGGTCATTTTATAAGAATATGTTAAACTTTTTAGGAAACTATGAAAGTTTTCCAAAGTGGCTGTACCATTTTACTGTTCCCACAATAGGTATGAGTTCCAGTTGTTCAACATCCTCACCAACACTTGGTGAGCCCCTGGGTAGCATACAAGAAGGACAGACTAGATGAGTACTGCAAAGGCATTGAAAATGAAACTGGCATTTGAACCATAGTGCGTAAAAATGGGCTAGGACGTGTGTTCTGAATCTAACTGGGTTAACTGCCTACCAAAATAGAAGATTTAAATAAGAATCATAGTCTTATAACATAATAATACTAGAAATGCCCAGCACACTGTCCAAAATTACTCTTCATACTAAGAACCAGGAAAATCTCAACTAAATTAAATTTAAACACTTCTACTCTACAGGCTTTAACCCTTCTATAGGCTTCCTAATTCTGAATATCTCAAAGCACTCACCAAGCCTCATCAATTTTCCTTAATCGCTCTCAGTTTGGATACTTCTTTCCCATTCCCACTATGGCTCCCTGGTTCAGGCCCTGTCACTTCCTGACTGGACAGACCAGCTTCTATAGGACCTTTTTGTCTCTACTGCTTGTATCCTGACAGGTAACCCACCTGTGTACAATGTCCAAAGGAATTACATGAGCATGCTGCTCATATAATTTTGCATCACTCAAAAGCTTGCAGTAGCTTTTTACTCTCTATACCCTAATATCTAAAGTACCAAATTTGGCATTCTAGACAAATTCTTCCCTCACACCAAATTTTCAGTCTACTGCAACCCTATTTAAATAGCTGACATTTTGTACTATACCAGTGTTTCCTGACCCCTTCCCCGAATACCCTGAACACTTATAATGCTGTGCCTCCTCTGTGCCTCCCACATGGGGTATATGGCCCCTTTAGTCCTATTAACATGTGCAGCCTCCCTCCCCACTATCCAGTCTGTAGCATTAGCCTACAGTGACCTCTCATGCTCCCCGTTAGTCTCCCAGGGACCATACTTCCGTATTCTTGTGAGATGCCTCTCACGTGTGACTTCTTTGAGGTTATCTTTCTGTGTCTTTATGTTATATCAACAGCATTTGAAATTTCATTTCACGGTCTCACCATGCCTTTCTCTCTTTAATATGTTGGGAAGTTTAGAAGATAACAGACAGTGAAGTGAAAAGGGAGAGAATGATACACTCAAACATTTTTTAAAAATAAAATTATGCTTATATTATGATTCCTGATATTTTCTAAGCAGATGAAATCATAAAATTAAAAAGTCTATTAATGTACTTCTTACCACAAAACAAGTAAATATTAACTCCACAGCATTATAAAACTAAGACAAAAGAATAAAGATAATATTTTCCAGATTAAATAGTCCTACCTGAAACTAACAGTACTGTGATATGAATTCAGAAAAATGTCATTAGCAATGTGTCTTGCATTAAAGAGGTGTTTGATTCACTATCCATTGTGCACACGAAATGCTAAATATACATTTAATTGATGTGTTGATTGATTCTTCCAAAATTCAAATTGATTAGGCTAATATAAATACCCTTTTCATCTTTATTATAGTCAATATACTTGGAATCTACATATTAAGGCTACAAAGTGTGTGACAAGAGCTTAACTGCCTGTGAGAAAATTATAATCTTAGTTGTTCTTACTTTTGTTGGAATGAATATTTACAGCAAACAGCACTAATTTAGATAAAAGTATTAAACAGGTATAATTTAACAACTTCAAGACATTCACATATTAATTGGTCTATTTACTCAAATTCCCATTTTATATGTCATGATTGAATAGGACTTTTTTGTGGTCTTGCCAAAGAAATAATAATTTTTTTGGACACAAAACAGTGGTATCATGACTTTGAGTACTCCTTACTAAAAGGATTTTCATCATCTTATTTCTTTACATTGCAGTTACTCAGAAGTTTTTAATATTTAAACTTTAGCTTAAAGTTTAGCCATTGCTAAATTACCACCACTTCTATGCACAGCAATGATTTAAAAGTATACATGGAAAAGTACTGAAATATAACATAAGCCTATTCTCATCAGCTTGATAACTTCTCAATGAATTTTTCCATCTTCAGATAACACACTGTGGTGAAAAGTCTTCAGTAATTTTTTCATTTAAGTTACTGACACTTTGTCTTTTGTCTTTGTGGTGCCAGAAATCTGTTGTCTATTAAACTCAGATTATTTGGCAAAAGAACTATAATCATTGCAGGGATAAGAGTTTCCAAAAATAAATATTATTAGTCAACATATGCAAGATAATGAAAGCCAAATTTTCTAAAGGATATTAAAAATGACTAAAATGGCTGCCATTTTCACTGTTACTTGGCATTTAAACTAGCTGCAAACAAAAAAAAGATCCTCACGATAAGAAACTGAGAAAAGCAAAGGCAAATCAGGAGGTTCCCCTGAACTGTTTATTTCTGGGAGAAAATAAGTACTAAGAAAGTATCTCAGAACTGCTCACTCTTTTCTGGAGGAAGTCAGGAATAACTATAGCTGGGGAATTCAAGTCAAGAATAGCTAGAGCTGAGTATCAGAGGATTGAATGCCAATGTGAAAAGTAATATTCTTAAGGAGAATCAAGATCTACTGGAATTTCAACATTGTTCAATCATACTATTATCCCATGTCATCTTAAGGTACACTACTAACCTATATTCAAATATTATTATTTTGTATAATTTCTGGGGAGCTAGCATGGTATAGTAGTGTGAACACATTTATACATTCACTCATTAAATCATTAACTGATATTTATGAGCACCTACTAAATGTCAGGGGCTTCCCAGGTGGTGCTAGTGGTAAAGAACCCATCTGCCAATGTAGGAGATATAAGAGAAACAGGCTTGATTCCTGGGTGGGGAAGATCCCTTGGAGGAGGGTATGGCAACCCACTCCAGTATTCTTGCCTGGAGAATTCCACGGACAGAGGAACCTGGCGGGCTACAGTCCATAGGGTTGCAATGAGTCAGACACAATTGAAGCGACTTAGCATGCACACACTACATGTCAGACACTTTCAAAGGTTCTATACAGAAGTGAACCAAGAGACAAAAATTCTTGCTCTGTATGCAGCTTATATTTTATGGAAGTAGAGAAACAAATAAATAAAATGTAAGTATGTCTCATGGTGACCAATGCTATGGAAAAAAAGTAAGGCAGGAAAGTGGGGTAGGGAATACTGGTGGCAGGGGACATTTCTTCCCTCAAATTTTAAATTGGGTGGTCAGGGAAGATCTCACTAAGAAGCTGCTATCTAAGCAAAGACTGAAGATGGTGAGGGGATAAGCCATGAAGATAGCTTGGGGAATAGTATTCTAGGGAAAGGGCATTACTAACACAGGCACTGAGGCAAGTGTGGGCCTGCTGTTTGAGGAACAGCGAGGAGGTTGACATGAGGGAACAAAGTGAGATGAGGAGAGTGGGAAGGGGTGAAGTCAGAGAGGTATCAGGGAGTGAAATGGTAAACTAAATTAATAATACTTCAGGGGACAGGTCTAGCCTAAAGGTATAAACTCAGGGTGTACAGATAGCATTTGAAGCCATTAAAACTATTGGTAGACGAGGTCTCCAAGGGTTTGGGGCTTCCCTGGTGGCTCAGCGGGTAAAGAATCCACCTGCAATGCAGGAGACCTGGGTTTGGTCCCTGGGTTGGGAAGATCCCCTGGAGAAGGGAATGGCTACCCACTCCAGTATTCTGGCCTGGAGAATTGCATGGACTGTATAGTCCATGGGGTCACAAAGAGTCAGACATGACTGAACAACTTTCACTCTCACTTTCCAAGGGTCTGAGTGTAGACAGGAAGAGGAAGAGCAAGGGGCTGTAGTACTCCATTGGGAAGACATGGTACAGGGAGGTGAGGAAGAATCAGCAGGATCTGGAAGGGGCTGCCACAGAGGTAGAAGGGAAACCAGGAAGAGAGGTGCCCTGAGGCCAAGGGAAGACAGAGTTCCAGAAGTATGGATGTCCAATTGTTGATATGCCAAGAGGGAGAATCATGAGATCTGACCACCAGACTCAGCAACGTGAAGGTCACTGGTGACTTGACGACTTGACAAGAGCTATTTTAGTGGAGTTGGTAGGATTGCAACACTGACTAGGGTGGGTTCAAGAGAAAGAGATGGGAGAAACTGGGGAAAGTGAGTAGAAATAACACTTTCTAGGAGTTTTGCTGTCCAGGGGAGCAGAGAACAGAGGCAGAGTCTGGAGCGGGTTGTAGGGTTAGGAGAACATGCATGTGTGTGTGTGTAATGAAAATAAATGGTAGCTTGTTAGATCCCACAGAGATAGGAAGGTGCTGATGCAGGGAAGGGCTCACAAGTGGGAGCTCTGACCTTGAGTAAGTGAATGGGATAGGATCTTGAGTACAAGGGAAAGGGGTGTGGTAGGCTGAATCCTGGTTCTAACATCAACAACTTTTGTGACTTGGGGCAAGATTCTTAACCTGAGGCTTAGTTTTCTCACATGTAAAGTGAGAATTTCCTGGAACTGTTGAACACTGTAATGTCTTCATCAAATAGTACTATCTCACTGAAGTCCCAAGTTATAATTTTCTTTAATAGCAATACTTCATTGGCAGGATGGAATATAAAAAGAACGTTTAAAATCTGCTTTTTCTAGAGCCTGGGAGCCACAACTACTGAAGCCCACACACCCTGGAGCCCCTGCTCCACAAGAGAAGAAGTGCCTGTGACGAGAAGCCTGCACATCACAACTAGAGAGAAGTTCCCTCTTGCTGCAACTAGAGAAAGCCAGCATGTAGCAATGGAGACCCAAGTGAAAGTGAAGTCACTCAGTCGTGTCTGACTCTTTGCGACCTCATGGACTACAGCCTACCAGGCTCCTCCATCCATGGGATTTTCTAGGCAAGAGTACTGGAGTGGTTGTCATTTCATTCTCCAGGGGATCTTCCCAACCCAGGGATCGAACCCAGGTCTCCCATATTGCAGGAAGATGCCTTACCATCTGAGCCACCAGGGAAGCACCCAGCACAGCCATAAATAAATAAATAAAATTTAAAAAATCTTTTTCTTAAGAAAATAAATCTGTATCTAGTATCTATTGAAATAAAAATAATGCTATAAAGTATACAGTCACAACCAAAGCAATGATAATCGCTTTTTAAATATCACATACTAAGTTCGCTTTCTGTTGTTCATGTTGTGCATCCTTGGAAGATGTGTTGGTAGAGAACAAACAAGCCTTCCTCTGGGATGGATTTTGCCTTAATCCTCTTCTGTACCCTCTTGTGATGAAGCTGAATGTCATTCAAATGGTACATCCTCTTAGATGTTTACAGAGAATGCACAGAAACAATAAATAAGGTGAAAAAAACTAATTAAAAAAATGCTCAGAAAAAAAAGGGTGGAAAGGGGCACCTTACAGAGTAATGCATTCTTGTCACTGGAACTGTCCAAATAAAGTGCAGATGGCCACCTAAGAACTCACATACCTTAAGCCATGGGTGATTAAGTGCTTCATAAACAGTGATCCTCTCGGCGGGATCCAGCATCAGCATTCGGCGTACGAGGTCTTTGGCACTTTCAGAGATATGGCTCCACTGCCTTGGATTCATCTGAAGAGGGGGAAAGGAAAATTACACAGGTAGGTTCAGTTAGACGTTAATGTTCACTGTTAATATTCCTACACTGTTTCAACGCAAATAAGATTCAGGTAGCAAAGTAGAGAAATCGGATTCTAAAGACTTGCTTTCTAAGGAAGAAGAGGACTGAGGTCATGCATTTCCTGTTGCTCAACACATGAGAATTTGCATCAGTAAATATTCTTTATATATACTCTGGTTAGATATATAAAAATATTTTTAATAATTGAAGAACAAAATGTTCACGATTCCAGGTTCTATCTCAGGTAAAATAAAAAGTCTAGCATCTAGACTCTAAGGAGATGAGAATACTTTGATCTAGAAAGGACTAAAATAAAATTTAAAAATTTTAAAGAAGTATTTTTAATATTTTGTTTTTAAAACTGGGAATTAGTGGTAACTGTGAAGCCATACAAAGCAGCTTTTATTAATAGGATACTTTGGTCACTGTATGTCATTTTCAGCATTTAGGAAAAAATATATTACTATAGGCCTTACAAAAAACCCAATTTACTTGTATATTATTCTTAGTGAAGTGACATTTTTTCCTCTTTTAGAGATGAGACAACTAAGCCACAAGGTAAGTTGGCTAAAGCCGAACAAAATAATAAATCATGAGCTGTTCCTAAGACACAGGACTCATGAGCAAGGCTGTGGATCTCTGAGGAAAAGAGCTGGAAGACTCCTGGGAAAAGAGGTCTGTCTGAGACCAGGAACCAGGAAGAAATGGAAAGGAATGCTTGGGGCTTGGGAAGCCCCAATGCTTGGGAAGGCAAGTAGGGACATAAGGGAAGAGGCGGAGCAGGGTCTCACTCCCTATTTAATATCAGGAAACTGACTGAGTGAGTGAGCACGTAGGAGCTGTCTGTTGCCAGGAGCTTTAAGCAATGCCATGGCTTTAACCGGCAGAGACCCATGTCACTTTCTATGGGAGAAAGATGCAGAATAAAGTCCCAACACTTTAAAGCCAAATGAAATCACTGCTTGCATTGTAATACACACGAATCATTATAATCTGGCCAAGGTTTAGCATCAGGCATTTTGTTCTGGCTAATGTGAAGCTTTGTTCTAGTAGATAGAGAGTGGAAAATGTTCCATCTTTTTTGTATAACAGGCAGAATTCTAAGCGGTAGTCACTTCTCTTGTCAGATCCCTTAATTAAAAGTGAATGCCGTGAAACTGTTGAAATACTGTCATCCTACTGAAACTGTGATCGGTTGACGAGTTTGAAATAGGGAGGCGAGTGATTAGATGGGGCTTAGACAGCCTTGCTTCCTCTTCACCATCCTGGAGATGATGTTCTCTTTCATGTCTGAATGATCTGTTCTCAGGAAAGGTGTTGAGAAACCATCTGAAAGTGGTCATAAGATTTCTGAAGTGAACAGAGGTTGAGAAGTATACTCCCTGGTCCTTTTCATGAGGGAGCCCAATCCAGGGTTTTCTCTTTGTCAGAGAAGAGTAGCTGATATTAATTTGGGAGGTTGAGTATATCTTTACCATCTGAGCCATCAGGGAAGCCCTTGAATATATAAGGGAGAACAAAACAGGGCTATAAAGCAGTCTTAATTATTTGAATATGAAAGCGAGGCAGCTGAGAACTCCTGCTGTGTAGACACCAATTGGATATCCAGAAACAAGTGATATAAGGTGACATTGTATCTTTTATAGACTTTGGGAAATTTATTTAAGACCAGTAGCAGCTTATAAACTATGACATTTTGTCATCAAAATTTTCTTGAAAATACTCACAGAGATCAAGGATTTTTAATTTTTGTTGTTGTTAAGAACTACCAGGGTGGTAAAATATTTTTGAGATATGCTCCAAAATAATCTAGTAGCATGTAGAATATAGATAAAACAAGATTGGCTGGATGTTGATAAATATTAAAGCTGTGGGTTCATTATACTATTATCTCTACTATTTTGTTAGAAATTTTCAGTAGTAAAAAATTTAAAAATGAATGCTGACACAATCATAGTATTTTTTCTAAAGGCCCAGTAGAGTCATCACTGATAGTAAAGATCGATCTGTACTTCAAACTAAGCTACTGAAAACCTAGGGCCTTTGTAAGGAAAGCCATGAGTATAAGCGAGAGGTGAGGTTAGCCAAGTAAGAGTAAATATACTATTAACTTTAAACCCCCAGGTACAGAAATTATAGTATAGCTGCCACCATCCACCTGACTTATACTAGAATACTAAGAATAGGAAATTTTAAAACAATTAATCTTTTGGACATATTTGACTAGTCCAAATTTTTTTCTAAACAAAGAAACAAAGATAACTATTCAATGCTTTAAAAATAGACAAAATCAAATACCAAGAAGCCGTTGGAATGAAGCACATTGCCTTGGAAACCAGGAAGTTAGCAACTGAACAAACACAAAGGAAGAATTCTATTATTAGCAAATGCTTATAGCTCAAGAAGATAGGTGGGAGATTTTATTATATGGTACCTACGTCATAAGTTGCTGTGAGAATGAAAAGAGTTAATATAAGTAAAGTGCTTAGGACAGTTCCTGGAACATAGTAAGCACTATGTATGAGCTATCATTATTGCTAGTATTATTATTACACAGATAGATTACTGTGTTTATTTTCACATGTTAGTATCTGATTTCACTTGGCAAAATTCAACGAGAAAGCCATAACCGTGCATTCCTGATAGCTACCCACAATTTCCAGGGATTGAAGGGAGATGATTAACTTACAAGCAGTTTCCTGAGACTTTTAGTTACCTTGAAAGGATTGATTTTATTCCCCAATGGTCAACTGACTCTAAGAGAAGCAGAAAAACCTATACGTAAAACCTCTTTCTCTGTTAACAGAGTTTTCCCATAGATCTTCATCTAAATAAAGACAAACCTGTGTACCTTTATATGTAAGCTGATGGTACACAAGGAAAAAAGTACAAACCATTCTCACCAACTCACTTCCACAAGCTTCAGTTGCGATTTACAGAATAAGGCCACAACTCTGAAATTACTTTACCTTCATTTCTTTTTTTTTTCTCAAGTTTTGTCAAGTCCCATATAAAATTCTAACATTACTGAGGAACAGGGAAAAAAAAACTTTAGGGGCCTCAGAGTTTTGGAGTGTAGTGTTATATGAATATAAACCTGTGTGTTTGGTTTTTATGTTGCCATGCATGGCTGAAAACGAAAACAGTGATTTTGTTGAATAGAAAGTGCATGTGTTAATAATAACAGGAGAAAGGAGAACTTCCTCAAAATAAACTGCCCTGATTTGATAGCCAGACACATACTCCTCTGTGCTTCCCATACAGAGCATCGTATTCCATCAGCCATACAAGGTGGCACAGGGCAATAAAGTGGAAAAGCTAGGGTAGTGAAACCAACCCCAAGCTTATTTCCAAGAACCTCCTAGGTCTTTTTGGTATAGCCACTCATGATGTCAGTAATGGCTTCTTAAATTATTTAGTAATGAAAGTAATAATGTACTAATCAAAAGTCTGGGAATAGTACATGTAGTTTCCAATTCACAGGAGCCAAAGATGAACATAAATATTTGAATCACACCAAAATGGCTCTAAATTACATTATGAAAAACAGTTGTGATACTGGCATTTCAGTTTATCCTGGAAGGTAAACGGCAATTTTTTCAGCTGTGTTGGCTGACCACATAAAATGCAATAAAATAACATGCATGCTAGAGCAGAAACAAATAAAGGATAATAGACACTAAACCTAAAAGTAAGATAAAGAATTACTAAAATTACCTGGATGAAATTTCCATTTTAACTTTAGAAATGAAGTAATAAAGCCCTTTTCTCAAATTACACAAAGAAGGGCCAAAGAAGTTTATGCTCCAGCTCAGCCTGAATAAATGCGTTTGATCACCAGACAGCTAATGAATATTTTAAAATCTGGGCTCTGGTCTGTCACAGACACCTTACCCAGGGTAAAATAAAAGCTCACATTCTCTCACAGTAAATTCCAAGGAGTATTCCAAATTCTTTCCCTGAATTAGAATTTTATTTGAAATAAGTGGGGCACAAACGAATTACTATGAATTTGAGTTAGCTAAACAGGCAGTTTTGCTAGAATGTACTTGTGGTCAAAGATTTTGACTTGTAGTGTGGCTCTGTGACTCTGAGGGCCCAGAATGTGGAGGAAAGGGGGAACATCCATCGGGTCTCTGGTCTTTATACTGTATCAAAGACAAGTTGGGTCCCTGTTTTCTGGACTAAACACAGAGTTGGAATCCAAATACATGGGATAGACTAGAGGCAACACAGAGGGAATGAGAAGGGAGGAGTGAGGCAATGGTTTTTTTTAAAGTCAGTCATCTGGATGATAATTTGGCTGAGAGCGACTCTGAAATTTACTTGAGAGCTTTGTTGCCTAACAAGGCTAGTGGATCAAAGATGCAAGCAAAATACTTTTCTCTGACTCGGTAACTATGTTGACATCAATAAACAATCCAAAGAGAGACAATAACTTAAAACATTTTTTTTCAGAATAATTTAATCTCAATGGAAAGATAAAACATTCATAATATATTACCTTATATTTTCCTTTAATAATGCCTTCAAACAATCTTTCCTTGGTTCCATAAAAAGGCAAACAACCGCTTAGCAGGATAAAAAGGATCACGCCACAACCCCAGACATCTACAGGTTTTCCATAAGGCTCTCTCTTGACAACTTCTGGGGCCATAAAATGAGGTGTTCCAACACGCCCTATATTTAAAATGACAACATCAAGGAAAAAATGTTTACATAAAATGGGCTTCCTCCTCATTTGAAAACTGAAAATAACAGTGTGAATAACAAGTTTAACAATGTAAATATTACCACCTTTTCCCTCCTCTATAAAACCAAGGAAAAAAAAAGCAGAAAGAAAAAAATTATTTATCTAATCACCTCTTGAAAATACTGAGTCCAGGAGAGAGAGGTACTCTGTCTTCTAACGCTGTTACTTCCTATTGAATTCTGCAGAGTGCATGGTAAATATTTACCTATTTCTTAAATCATGAAGAAGTTGTTTAAATTTTATAATTTTCACATGTTTGAAAAAAATTACTAAAAATACAGAGCAGAGACAGTGGCAGGGAGAGGGGGAACAAGTGAGAAAATATCCGTGGAGAAAAAGATTACTTTTGATTACCAAACAGAAATTCTCAAATTAAACCTAATGCTGAGAACTTTTGCTTGGAATATGACTCTGAATCTGAAATCCTGTTCAGTAGATTTTAGGAATTAATTGCAGCAATTAACAATGGTTAACAATATTTTGTTATAATAGGATTTTAGCTTCCTTCAAATATTAATATTGGAAGAGAATGAGAGCAAATATATGACATAAGCCAAAGCAAAATCATGAGGCTCTTCCCATTAGATTCTCTTTGATTTCTACCTTCTTTAAAGTGTTTTTCTTTTTCTTTTTCCCTATCAAAATTAGGTTTCAGGAAGGAATCTGAAAGCAGTTTGCACACCAGTAGCCATCTTTAACTCAGCATCCTCTTTTCTTCTGTAGAACAAAAGATTTGAATCCTAGGGAAATTCCTGTGGGAGGGGACGGCCTGCCAGATTTGATAGCTCTTCTAGCTCTAGGCGGGCCCAGTGCCCTCCTCTCCTCCCTTCCCCCCTACACCCCCCACCTCGTCATCCTGAGTCCAAGATCATTTTTATTTCGAAGACGGCACAAAACTTTATGGAGAGCTCGGAACAGTGTTCAGTTTAGAAAAAGACCTCAGAGATCTTCTAATCCAGCTAGAGAGAAAGCCTGTATCATAAAGTCTTGTTGGTGATTGTCAAACCTGGTTAGGATGGAAATGGTTGGGAACAGCTCTGAGCTTGTGCACTGGGAATGTTCCTTTGCTGCAAATCGTGGGTCCCCTTCTTCCCCCATGACAGGGGAGATTATGTTCAGGGTTCAGAGAGTGAAAATATTTTTATTTAAAATGTATGGTAGATCAGAGGAAACTCTGTGCCGGTTAGAAGGAAAGATTTTTATTTTCATTTTGCCCCATTTAGTTTCCTCAAGTAACATAAAGAAGCTTGAAATGATGAGAACTAAGCCTCCTACTTCATTAACAGCTGGGACAGGGCAGTGCCCTTGGAGAAATGTGCCTTGGTCTGATGGACAGGAGCTGGTAAAAGTAGGGAGAAGCAGGGTAAGAGATCAGAGTACTCATACCAGGGCACCAGCCAGGTACCTGCTGGTGGTTGGGATACTGCTTGGAAACGCAACTTGACTCTTACTACAAGACAGGGCCAAGCAACTCAAAATGCAGGTCTCAATCTGGGACTAGTCAAGAGCCCCCATGGCCAGCCCTGGCCACCCACGGAGAGGTTCTCTCCATTTATCTAGATTGAAGACTACCATGGTACTGGAGAATCAGTGTTCATCCTTAAGGAAAATACATGTTTTTTGGTTAAGGAATTTGCTCATAAATGAAACATCGTGTGTTCTAGTCACTCAGTCATGTCTGACTATTTGCGACTCCATGGGCTGTTAGCCCGCCAGGCTCCACTGTCAGTGGAGTTCTCCAGTCAAGAATATTGGACTGGGTTGCCATTCCCTTCTTCAAGGGATCTTCCTGACCCAGGGACTGAACCTGGGTCTCCTGCATTGCAGGCAGATTCTTTACTACCTGATCCACCAGGGAAGTGAAAGAATTTATAGGAGTGGATTTTAAAAAAATTTATTTCATGCAGATTGGTAGAATGTGAAAGGACTGGAGTTACCCTTTAACATATACTGACCTCCCCAATTTTCTGGTTTGTGATCACTTGACTTTTCCTTCTTTGTGGTCACTTGATTTTTATGACGCTGACCACAGAATTCTAAGAATGAGAAGCCAAATTACCAAACCAAATTAAATGTCACTGTATATGAGACACTTCAGATGTGCATTTAAAAAATTTAAATGTTAGTTTTTTGATAATATAATAAAACCTTATTATCCAGAACCTCAGGGAAGGAGGAGTTGTTCTGAATAGGTACATATTCATTATACTTTAGGACTTGAATCTTTACACACCCACCCCTTTTTACTTTAAGAATTTTGGATGGCTCTCTCTCTATAATTTCCTGACTTCTTTTATACAAGATGCTGCAAATAATTCAACCTTTTCTTGATGACTCAGAATTATTATTGTGATACCAATGAAAGAAATCTGGTATAGAACCAAAAATGCATGCATACCCCAGAGAATAAAGGTTTATTTTTTTCAGTATAAAAGGTGGCTGTGCTTTCCAACTTTTGGTATCTGCTCAATGTACTTTTTTTTTTTTGGTCAGGCTTTCATTTCTTTTCTTTCACTATGCTTACTCTAGCCTTGTCTTCTCCTCATTTGTTGCATAAAATTTGCTATAAACTGTAAACTCATTAGAAACCAAATTCTTTCACTTAGTAAAAATTTCCCAAGTGCCTGCTGGGTCTAGGACCACTGGGGACATACAAGGGATAAGCCATGGTCCCCCTGTGCCCTCACAAGGCTCAGTCTTTGATATAATTACAAACCCCCACATGAAATGCTACATGAAGGTATGTAGGCCAGACAGCTATGGGAACGTGGGAGAGAAGGAACAGGGTTACCTAACTTGGGATGGTGAAAATCAGCCTGCTTCTAAGACTATTTCATTAACTAGATACACAAAATGACAAAAGGCATTCTAACCTGAGGGAAAGGCAGGTGTAAGCTATGAAGGAACGTCAATCCACAAAACTTTCTGAAAAATGGAAGCATGTCAGCCTCAGAGTGTGTCTTCACATGATCACTTGAGAGAACCATGAACAGGTATTAAGGGCAGGAAATGTCTTGCTGCTATTACATTTATTTTCTAGGTTCCTAGTTATATTCTGGATAAGTGAGTTTTCCAAACAGCTGAGTTTCTGATAGGGAACGTGTAAATATCTGTAAATGGCTTTTTACTATATAGAATATATAATGGACAGAATTACTTTTGATTTGGAGGACTGAGTGGTCAAAGATTCCAATCTAACAGGAAAATAGCTTTCTTTTAGATATTAGCAAATGAGCTGATACATTTTCAGAAGTGTCTTAAACAACATGAAAACTTTTTATAAGAGAAATCATTTATCCTCTATCTATATATGTATATTGCATTTTAAAGACATTGTAATGTTTGAATTAGTAATGCAAGCAAATGTATGTTTAAGAAATGACAGTATTTTGACCACCACAAAGTATTTTAACTCTGTAAGGACTGAGAAAAGTAAATTTTGCACAACTGATACACTGTGGATTAAAAATCAGCTTTAAAAATACAAACTTGATGGGAAAGATTCATGGACTTTAGGAAACTAGATTAACATGTAAAAAATGTCTGGATAAGTCATGAATCTGTTTTTCCCCTTCAGTCAAGGTACATAGTAAAATGAAGCCCATACTATCTTTAATGCTAACAAGATGCAAAT
This sequence comes from Cervus elaphus, assembly GCF_910594005.1. Taxonomy (NCBI): domain Eukaryota; kingdom Metazoa; phylum Chordata; class Mammalia; order Artiodactyla; family Cervidae; genus Cervus; species Cervus elaphus. The sequence goes on along the minus strand of NC_057848.1, from coordinate 134,031,512 downwards.
TGAGATCAAGAGAAACAAAGTCACTCTAAATGGCCAATATATATATAACAGCATATAAAAGGAATTCATTTTATATCATATCATCCCATCAACCTTGAGGATGTAATCGTCAGAATTTGTTATTTAATTGTGTAGTCTTAACACGGGGGTGCTCTGTACAAATAGTGGATGTGAGAGAGTTAAACAGCAGTGTTTGTTTAGAAACAACTTGGGATTTGTAGTTGACTGCAAGATTAATATGAGCCACCAGTCTTACAACAGGGTTGTCTAAAAAGCTCATGCAATTTGGGGAGGCTAATAGGAATGTAAGATCCACAGCAAAAGCAGTGATAGCTCTAAGTTTCTATGCGTTGGAAAGTGCGTGGAGATGTGCTCAGTTTTGGCTCCGTATTTGGTGCAGTCAGGAGACTAAAGCAGTTTATGTGAGGAATGATGGCTAAATCAACCTAGGCGAGTTAACTTGGATAAAAAGGCGGATATGATGGCAGTTTTAAAGCATCTGAATGACTATTGGGTGGAACGATTAAAATTGCTCACTGTGGCTCCAAAAGCCAGAAGTAGGACTCCTGGGTGGAAGTTATAGGAAGATAGACCTCTGTTTAATGCAAGGATGAATGTTTCAATAGTCAGGGAGCTTTTAAAAAATGGAAGAACTGTTCTGGGACATAATGAATTCTTTGCCACCTGAGGAATTAAACTAGAGCTCAGTCTTTTGCAGGGAATTTTATGAGAGAATTCAATCATTAGTTTACAAGACTGGAGAAGTTAAGGACTCTTTGAATTCTGATTCAGTGATTCTATGATTAAGCTGCATGTTGCTACCTGACCCTATGGTCAGTCTTCTGATTGCAGATGATAAGTTTCAAACTTTTCATTGGTTTTGAATTCACTAGTTCATTAGAATTAGAAGAAAAAATAATCAGTTTTCAAAACTATACTCAACCTGCAATTTCTCGTATTCGTGGAAATGATTAACTAGAAGAAAACACAAAACTAGAAGAAAATCTAAACACAATTTAATTTTGGAGGGCAATGTGGTAAAATAATGATTTAAAGACTATAACTATGACTCATAGCTCATTTTTCAGAAAATGGCCTATGTTAATACTGCTTTGATGTTTTAGTAACAGTAAATGAAATGAAATGAAACACTCTGTGTAAAAGATTATTATTTTGATATTTATCATTTGTCAGGTATTCATATTTAATATAAGCATTCTTGAAAGATGACATGTTTAAAAAGGTTCTGTTGATATTTTTCCTCTTTGTGAAGGCCGGCAGTACTTGGAGATGAAAAATAGAAAGCAATGGCTAGAAGATTGGTAGTTGGTAGAATGGAGAACTAAGCAATTTGCAAAACTAAAGAACAAAACTAAAAACAGGGCAGCATTCTGAGCTGGAATCTACTGAAAGGAATAAATAAAACAAAATACTTGAATCTGCAATTAGCATCCACCTCTGCATACTGGTGAAGAAAGTTTGTTTGTTTGTTTGTTTTTTTAAGAAAGTTTGTTTTAACTTTTCTTCCTTTTTTATTCTGGCATGGGAATTTTCTAGTTATGTTTGCTTCGGCTAATAATAAAATCAGTCTGTGCTCATATCTGCTTGCTCTTCCTAAACACACAGACTGATGGCCTGAGTGTGACTCTTTCACAAACGAAAAGAAGAAAGCAGTGTGAAATTAAAAATCAGCCACAGATATAACCTGAAAGGAGTGAATCCACACACTTTAGATTTGACTTCATTTGGCCAATTCAACTTTAAAAGTCACTTTGCCTCAAAACCACTACAATATTGTAAAGTAACTAGCCTCCAACTAATAAAAATAAATGAAAAAAAAATAAAAATAAAAAATAAAAAAGGAAAAAAAAAAGTCACTTTGCCTCAAATATCACCTTCTTCCAATACTGTTTTAACCTCTGTATGTTGGGTCTCTTCCCTGTTAAATGATGAGGATACAAAGAGTAAAAAGATGGAGTCTATTCTTAAGGGACTAAAATTCTAATTATGATTATAGAATTATTAAATTCAAAACTATATTATGGCACTTTTTTGGGGTGGAGGTGGAACGTGGTATGAAACACTGAGGATAAACTAATATTGAAAATTTTACACCAGCCTAAAAAGTGATGCGGTTTTGAAGGAAATTAAAAAAAAAAAAACATTCTTACCTCCAGCTACAAGTCCAGACTCCCCTAATTGAATAGCTACCCCAAAGCCCCCAAGTTTAACAGGTGCCGAATTTTCCTTTGAGGCAAGGAGAACACAGTGGGGCTGAAAAGAAAAACAAACAAACCAAAGAAAATGATTAATTTTCAATCACAAAGCCAAATAACATGACCATATTTGTTGTTGTTCAGTTGCTAAGTTGCTTCTGAGTCTTTGTGACCCCATGGACTGTAGCCTGTTAGGCTCCTCTGTCCATAGGATTTCCCAGGCATGAATACTAGAGTGGGTTGCCATTTCCTTCTCCAGGGGATCTTCCCAGACCAAGGATCAAACCTGCGTCTCCTGCATCAGCAGGTGGATTCTTAACCACTGAGGCATCAAGGAAGCCCATATAGTAAAATAAAAACTCCTGGAATTAGTTTGGATGCTTGAATTATTTGTCTATTCTCATGTCTGGCTGATTTCTCCAAAGACTTACCTGTTTTTTCCAACATTTTTCAGGAATTATTTGCTTCCAAGATTAGGGTATGGTGCTCCAAGCACCACTACTCAGGAAGAATGGACGTTCAAGACAGACAGATGTGTTTTCTGCCTTTTCATGCAATATTTTCTCTCAGTGAGTGAGAGCCTACATTTGTTTAAGGAAAAGTATATTTTACACCTAAGTTTCTTGAAATCTGACTTGATCTACAGAGCCACTGTATCTTGGCCCTTGGGGTGTTGATGACCCTTTCTCTGCCCCCTCTCCCACCATCCTATTTTTCTTTATTTGTTCGACTTCCAAGTAAGATTTAATGACTTTAATTGAGCCCTTCTCCTCGGGAATTCAATGCTCTTCCTTGCTGGGGTCTCTTCTCTGGATGTGCCCTTCCTCTCTGTGGGAAGGGGAAGTGAGAAAAGAGAAGGGGGGAAGGAGACTACTGGGCTGGCCTCTAGTCCAGGGTAAAGACACCCCCCCACCCCCCGCCTGAGGAGCAGCTGCTTGACCAGGGCTCTCTAAGAATCATATGATTTTTGGTTACAGTGAGAGTCTCTTCATAGAACCTAGTCCTCCTGCATCTGCCTTTTTCTGGGACCGTGTTGGGGCTGGTGTCAGGAAGGCATTTAATTGTGGGGAACTTTGGTCTCTGCTCAAATACTACGCTCCTCTCTGTGACTAACATTACATATGCTATGACCTGCTCTTAAAATATAAGTTTAGTGAAAAAGGCAAGCCTCTTCAGGCTTGGAAGATAAAGGTATTTTTTATTCTCTCCCACACTTGATCAGATGTAAAAATGACCCAGTTTTAGTTCAGGTTTAGCCTAGATGATAGTGGGCATGAAGAGACCATGCAATAAAATTCTGAGCTGGTACACCCAGAGTGATGTTTAATGATGGATATGCAAAAGTAGGAAGGATTCTTTTATACTTTAGAAGTTATTTTTTGTCCAAGGGTATTTAAAGACCTTTACAATAGAGTGTAGCACAAAGAAAAATGAGCCCTTGAGTATAAATGTGTGTATGAGTGAGAGAAAGAGGAGAGAAAAAGCAAGCGTACATGGATGGTGAGCAAACTGCAGGAAGACACAAAGTAACTGGTAGGGTCTACAGAAAGACAGGCAAACCTCTACAGAAACCAACTGACAGAGTGCTCTCTCTCAATGCAAACTCTCAGTTGGTTCAAACAGAGATCAATGATAAGAGATCTAGTGTGGGGTATGGCAAATAAACAAGCCTAGAAAAGGATGGGCCTGATGCAGAATAAGAAAATACAGAATAGACCCAGACAGGTCTCCCCACCAGTGTCATCATTACCTTCTTAGGAAGGAGTAGTAGAAGCTTAAATTGGAATCCCAGAGTATACACTTTATAGTTTGTTGACTATATCTACCTTGGACGTGGGATAGCTCCTCTTGGCCACTCCTGCACCGTTGCAGCCTGGTGCTCTCGGTTGCCGCCCCTGACCTTGGGCATGGGGTAGCTCCTCTCAGCCGCGCTTCTGCGCGCTGCGTCGCAGCCGCCGCGCTTCTGCGCGCTGCGTCGCAGCCGCCGCGCTTCTGCGCGCTGCGTCGCAGCCGCCGCGCTTCTGCGCGCTGCGTCGCAGCCGCCGCGCTTCTGCGCGCTGCGTCGCAGCCGCCGCGCTTCTGCGCCGCCCTTCTGCGCGCTGCGTCACAGCCGCCGCCCTTCTGCGCGCTGCGTCGCAGCTGCCGCGTTTCTGCGCCGCCCTTCTGTGTGCTGTGTCACAGCCACTGCACTTCTGGCGGAGAGGAGCTACCCCACGTCCGAGGCCAGGGGCGGCGGCTAAGAGGCACTACCCCATGTCCGAGGTCAGGGGCAGCGGCCGAGACGAGCTACCCCACGTCCGAGGTCAGGGGCGGCGGCTAAGAGGAGCTACCCCAAGTCCAAGGAGCACAGGCTGCGCAGGCGCAGGAGGGCAGAGAGGAGCTACTCCACGTTCAAGGTCAGGAGGGGCAACCACGTCCAAGCGGCTGCGCTTTGCTGGAGCAGCCGTTAAGAGCTACCCCACGTCCAAGGTAAGAGAAATCCAAGTAAGAAGGTAGGTGTTGCAAGAGGGCATCAGAGGGAAGACACACTGAAACCATACTCACAGAAAACTAACCAATCTGATCACACGGACCACAGCCTTGTCTAACTCAATGAAACTAAGCCATGCCGTGTGGGGCCACCCAAGACGGATGGGTCATGGTGGAGAGGTCTGACAAAATGTGGTCCACTGGAGAAGGGAATGGCAAACCACTTCAGTGTTCTTGCCTTGAGAACCCTGTGAACAGTATGAAAAGACAAAATGATAGGATACTGAAAGAGGAACTCCCCAGGTTGGTAGATGCCCAATATGCTACTGGAGATCAGTGGAGAAATAAGTCCAGAAAGAATGAAGGGATGGAGCCAAAACAAAAACAATACCCAGTTGTGAATGTGACTGGTGATAGAAGCAAGGTCTGATGCTGTAAAGAGCAATATTGCATAGGAACCTGGAATGTTAGGTCCATGAATCAAGGCAAATTGGAAGTGGTCAAACAGGAGATGGCAAGAATGGACTGGAATGGGTGAACTTAACTCAGATGACCATTTTATCTACTACTGTGGGCAGGAATCCCTTAGAAGAAATGGAGTAGCCATCATGGTCAACAAAAGAATCTGAAATGCACTACTTGGATGCAGTCTCAAAAATGAAAGAATGATCTCTGTTTATTTCCAAGGCAAACCATGCAATATCACAGTTATCCAAGCATACGTCCCAACCAGTAACGCTGAAGAAACTGAAGTTGAACGGTTCTATGAAGACCTACAAGACCTTTTAGAACTAACACCCCCCCAAAATGTCCTTTTCATTATAGGGGACTGGAATGCAAAAGTAGGAAGTCAAGAAACACCTGGAGTAACAGGAAAATTTGGCCTTGGGAGTATGGAATGAAGCAGGGCAAAGGCTAATAGAGTTTTGCCAAGAGAACACACTGGTCATAGCAAACACCCTCTTCCAACAACACAAGAGAAGACTCTACACATGGACATCACCAGATGGTCAACACCGAAATCAGATTGATTATATTCTTTGCAGCCAAAGATGGAGAAGCTCTATACAGTCAGCAAAAACAAGCCTGGGAGCTGACTGTGGCTCAGATCATGAACTCCTTATTGCCAAATTCTGACTTAAATTGAAGAAAATAGGGAAAATCACTAGACCATTCAGGTACGACCTAAATCAAATCCCTTATGATTATTCAGTGGAAGTGAGAAACAGATTTAAGGGACTAGATCTGATAGACAGAGTGCCTGATGAACTATGGACGGAGGTTTGTGACATTGTACAGGAGACAGGGATCCAGACCATCCCCATCGAAAAGAAATGCAAAAAAGCAAAATAGCTGTCTGAGGAGGCCCTACAAATAGCTGTGAAAAGAAGAGAAGTGAAAAGCAAAGGAGAAAACGAAAGATATTCCCATTTTAATGGAGAGTTCCAAAGAATAGCAAGGAGAGATAAGAAAGCCTTCCTCAGCAATCAATGCAAAGAGATAGAGGAAAACAACAGAATAGGAAAGACTAGAGATCTCTTTAAGAAAATTAGAGATACCAAGGAAGCATTTCATGCAAAGATAGACTCGATAAAGACAGAAATGGTAAGGACCTAACAGAAGCAGAAGATATTAAGAAGAGGTGGCAAGAATACACAGAAGAACTGTACAAAAAAGATCTTCATAAAAAAAAAAAAAAAAAAAAAAGATCTTCATGACCCAGATAATGATGGTGTGATCATTCAACAAGAGCCAGACATCCTGGAATGTGAAGTCAAGTCAAGTGGGTCTTAGGAAGCATCACTATGAACAAAGCTAGTGGAGGTGATGGAATTCCAGTTGAGCTATTTCAAATCCTGAAAGATGATGCTGTGAAAGTGCTGCACTCAATATGTCAGCAAATTTGGAAAACTCAGCAGTGGCCACAGCACTGGAAAAAGGTCAGTTTTCATTCCAATCCCGAAGAAAGGCAATGCCAAAGAATGCTCAAACTACCACCCAATTGCACTCATGTCACACGCTAGTCAAGTAATGCTCAAAATTCTCCAAGCCAGGCTTCAGTAAATATGTGAACCGTGAACTTCCAGATGTTCAAGCTAGTTTGAGAAAAGGCAGAGGAACCAGAGATCAAATTGCCAACATCCGCTGGATCATCAAAAAAGCAAGAGAGTTCCAGACAAACATCTATTTCTGCTTTATTGACTGTGCCAAAGCCTTTGACTGTGTGGATCACAATAAACTGTGGAAAATTCTGAAGGAGATGGGAATACCAGGCCACCTGACCTGCCTCTTGAGTAACCTATATGCAGGTCAGGAAGCAACAGTTAGAACTGGAAATGGGACAACAGGCTGATTCCAAATGGGAAAAGGAGTATGTCAAGGCTGTATATTGTCACCCTGCTTATTTAACTTATATGCAGAGTACATCATGAGAAATGCTGGGCTGGATGAAGCACAAGCTAGAATCAAGATTGCCGGGAGAAATATCAATAACCTCAGACATGCAGATGACACCACCCTTATGGCAGAAAGTGAAGAAGAACTAAAGAGCCTCTTGATGAAAGTGAAAGAGGAGAGTGAAAAAGTTGGCTTAAAGCTCAACATTCAGAAAACTAAGATCATGGCATCTGGTCCCATCACCTCATGGGAAATAGATGAGGAAACAGTGGAAACAGTGTCAGACTTTATTTTTTGGGGCTCCAAAATCACTGCAGATGGTGATTGCAGTCATGAGATTAAAAGACGCTTACTCCTTGGAAGGAAAGTTATGACCAACCTAGATAGCATATTAAAAAGCAGAGACATTACTTTGCCAACAAAGGTCTGTCTAGTCAAGACTATGTTTTTTCCAGTGGTCATGTATGGATGTGAGATTTGGACTGTGAAGAAAGCTGAGCGCTGAAAAATTGATGCTTTTGAACTGTGGTGTTGGAGAAGACTCTTGAGAGTCCCTTGGACTGCAAGGAGATCCAACCAGTCCATCCTAAAGGAGATCAGTCCTGGGTGTTCATTGGAAGGACTGATGGTGAAGCTGAAACTCCAATACTTTGGCCACCTGATGCAAAGAACTGACTCATTGGAAAAGACCCTGATGCTGGGAGGGATTGGTGGCAGGAGGAGAAGGGGACGACAGAGGATGAGATGGCTGGATAGCATCACTGACTCAACGGACATGAGTTTGGGTAAACTCCAGGAGTTGGTGATGGACAGGGAGGCCAGGTGTGCTGTGATTCATGGGGTCGCAAAGAGTTGGACACAACTGAGCGACTGAACTGAACTGAACTGACTATATTTAAGCTTAAGTTAATGTTACAGTGAGATTTATCCAACAGGGTGTGGATTCAGTTACTCTCAACAAACCCTTTAGTGAGCTAAGTCATAAAATTGGAACTTAAAAGAATAAACAAAGAAACCACCATACATAAATGGATAGAAGACTCTAGTAATGTTAAGTAATGTTAAGTGTTTGGGAGGGAAAATTAAGCTGGTATGGAGGTAGGTGTTACAGGTTTGGAGACTAGGGAGCTGCTATTTAGTAAGACAAGGAGTGTCAGAGAAGACCTCTCTAATAGGGTAATAGATGAAGACACACCAAAATGAAGTGGCAGAAAGTCACAGGGAGGTAAGATCTTGGTGTGGAACAGACTACATAGAAAAGCTCAGAGGCACGAAGGGGGTTGCTGTGCTTGGAGAAGAGTGAGGAAGCCAGTGTGTTGGGAAAGGAATGAACAAAGGTAAGAGTGGTAGGAAATGAGATTCGGATGATCAACCACCCTACTGTCTAGGGTTTTGAAGTCAAGGACAGAGCTCTGGGTTTTAGGCTGAGCAAGATGGGAAACCATTGGGAAATTTTGAGCAGGAGAGCATGAAGATCAGTTTTAGGTTTGGAAAGGATCACTTGAGCTGCTGTGGGGAGAAGAAATGGCAAGGGCACAAGAATGGATGAAAGGAGACCAGGTAGGAGGCTTCCGTGGGTGTTCAGGCAAGAGAAGATGGTGATTTGGACTAGACCAGAGTGATAGAGGCCAGGAGGGTAAAAAGTGGTCAGATTCAGGATATGTTCTGAAGGTAAATTTGACAAGAACTGCTGCTAGATATGGGATGTGAAAGAGAGATAGGTCAAGTATGGTAATTAGGTTTTTGTCCTGAGCAACTGAGTGAAAATGAGAATGTCATTTACTGAATTTGGGAAACACAGGCGTAGAAATATGAAAGAGGGATCGAGAATTTGGTTTCACACAAATTGAGTGTGAGGTCATGTAAGACAGGAGAGGGAAGGCTGGGACTAGAGAGATAAATTTGGGATCAAAAGCATGTACATAATATTTACAGCCAAGATAATGAATGAAATCACTTAGGGAGTGAACTACTTATAGAGAAGATGAGGTCACAGAATTGAGACCTGGTACACACCAGTATTTGAGGCAAGGAAGATGAGAACAATCGAGCAAAGGAAACAAAATGTCTGGACAGTGAAGCAGGGGGAAAATCAGAAGACACTGGTGTGCTGAAAGGCTACGAAGAAGTCATTAAAGATGAGAATTGATCATGATATCTTGAAATTCACTGATGACCTCGTTAAGAAGGATTTTGGTGGTATGAAAGTGAAAGTGAAGTTGCTCAGTCGTGTCCAACTCTTTGTGACCCCATGGGACTATAGCCTGCTAGACTCCTCCATCCATGGGATTCTACAGGCAAGAATACTGGAGTGGGTTGCCATTTGGTGGTATAACAGAGACAAAAATCCCCACTGAACTATGTTCAAGAGAGAATAGGAAGAGATGATGTGGAAATAGTAAATTCAGATATCTTTCAAAACTTAACTGTAGTAGGATTAGAAAAATGGGATGTAGCTATAAGAGAATGTGAAGCCAAGGAAGTTTCTTTAACTTTTTAATATTTACAACTGGAGAAACCAAATTAACAAAGCCTTCATGTACCAATCACCCAGTTTCACAATTATTGACATTCTGTCATTATTGTTTTATCTATCTCCAACCATTTATTGTTATTATATTTTTGCTGAAGTCTTTTAAAACAAACCACATCATTTCACCAGTAAAATGTTCACGTATGGGGAATCTGCATGAAAGGTGCCTGCAATTCCTTGTATAATACTTTACCTGTAACCCTATTTTAAAGGCACTTAAAAGAATTCTCCTTGTGGTTATACTTTCAATTTGTTACATACTGAGGTCAATTTGTTTTAACTAGATTTTGACTTAATTTGGTGTTCTGATTATACAAAACATGTTCATAAAGTTTCAAAGGCAACTGTTAGTTGCTCAGCCCTGTCTGAATTGACTCTTTGGGACTCTATGGACTGTAGCCTGCCAGACTCCTCTGTCCATGGGATTCTCCAGGCAAGAATACTGGAGTGGGTTGCCATTCCCTTCTCCAGGGGATCTTTCCGACCCAGGGATCAAACCTGGGTCTCCTGCATAACAGGCAGATCCTTTACTGTCTGAGCCACTAGGGAAGTCCAACCATATACAAATACCTTTCAGAGAGGCCTACCTTTTGTTCCCTCTCCTCAAGCCCAGTCTCTCCCTCCTCATTGGCAACTGTGTGTATCAGTTTTTGGTTTATCCTTCCATTGTTTTGTTTTGAAAATGAGACAATGCATACAAATACTCAAAATTTTCACATAACAACATATGCATTAGGTCACTCCATCAACATCTTCAGCGAAGTTTTGTTTTGTTTTTTAAAGACAGACATTTGCATGCTGGTGGGAAAGATCCTATAGAAAGGAAAAAAATGACCTTAGAAAAGAAGGGGGATGGGATGTAGTGTACAAGTAGGAAGGGGGTTGGCCCTAGTGACAGAGAGGGAGGCACCTGTAGATGCAGACAGATGTGAATGTTAGAAGATGAGGAAGTTCTCTTCTGAGCACTTCTATTTTCTATTTACTTGAAATAAAGTGATCAGCAATTGGCAGTGGGGAAGGAGGAGGGGGCTGTTGGCAGCGTGAGAAGAGTGAAGGTGTGAAAAAGTATTTTCAAAGGATAGGAAAATGAACTAAGACAGTGGTTCTCAAACTTTAGTATCATACAGAGTTTCTGGCCTACATCCCCCCAAATTTCTGACTCATAAGGTCTGGGATGAGGTTAAGAACATGCATTTCTAACAAGTTCCTGAGTGACGTTGATGCTACTAGTCTGGGAACCCATGCTTTGAGAAGCCCTAGACTAAGGAAATAGGGCAGGACTGCTGGCAGCATAGGAGCCCACTCAAGGTGTGTGGTCATGAGTTTAAAGCAAGACCCATCAACACTATTCTGTGTTTACACCCAGCGGTCCTCATTTTAGCTGGTGGGGTTCAGGCCTGGAATGGGAGGTCAGCTGAATTTAACCAGGGTTGGGATTTAGATAAAGAGAGGCGGGTGATATCAGTAAGAGCACGAAACCAGCATATCCGTTTATTTCTTCTTTTCTACTTTTATCTTTTGTATAAAGAGCTAAGATAGCAACAAAGTTCAAGGAAGGGGAAGGGTGAGCGGAAGAGGATGTATGGGGATAAGCTAAGAACACTGAGACAAAAAGCAGAAAGCTCAGAATGAACAGGAAAAAGGCTCATACAAAGGAAGAACTAAGAAAAGCTTATACTCAAAATTGGGTCACAGTAGGGTCATTAGGGAACTGAAGATTGAAACAGAATTAGTGTTTTGAAAAGGGGATGGCTTAGGTGTGGAAAAATAGCTACCATGATAAAAAATTTATATTAGATTTTATGAAAGAGAACATATAATAAATACTAGTCATTAAAAAATTCCTGCCAGGATTCTGAAAAGCTATTTATTTGCACACCTGTGTTTATTGCAGCATTATTCACAATAGTCAAGAGGTGGAAGCAATGCAAATGTTCACTGACAGATGAATGGATAAAGAAAATGTGGTCTATACATACAGTGGAATATTATGTATCTTTAAAAAGTAGGAAATTCTGTCATATGGTACAACATGGGTGAACCTCAAGGATATTATGCTAAACAAAATAAGCCAGGCATAAAAAGCCAAATACTGTATGATTTGACTCAGATGAATTATCTAGAGTACTGAAAATCACAGAAAGTAGAAAGGTAGTTGCCAAGGGTAGGGGTAGAGAGAGGAGGGGTTCTTGTTTAGTGGACACAGAATTTCAGTTTTGCAAGATGAAAAATTTCTAGATACAAACACAACAATAAGTATATTTAGCACCACTGAAGAATATAAATATATTTACAAATCATAAATATAACAATAAAAGTATATTTGCACAATATAAATATACTTAACACCACTAAACTATACATTTAAAAATAGTTAAGGTAGTTAATTTAATTTATGTGCTTTTTTACACCCCCCTGCACGAAATTCCTCCCAGACCAATACAGTAATGATCTTCCTTCTCAGAAGTTCTAGGGGGAAGCAAGAGCTACAAAATGTTTTTATTCTAGCAATTTAAAAATATTCCGTCCCATATGTCAAATTTATAACAAACTAAGAGCACTGGATAATATGATGTTTAGGAGAAAGAATGTACTCTAAGATAATTAGAATTGTTAGATAAAGCCCAATGAGTTAAATATTATTTAGTGCAAAATAAACAGAGCTGCAGGGCAATAATTATGGGGAGGATAAGAACTAACTTTTCTTCATTTCAGATGACAACAAAAAAAGGGGAAATGCGATTAAACTGCAGGGCCAGCAGTTACATAGATGGACATATAGTGGTTAAACATTGGACTAGGACCAAAAACACTCCCTGCAGAGTAACTTCACTATTTTCTTTAAAATATAGGAGGTATTTCAATCTACTTGGGAGAGTTTATCAAGGAGAGAATACTATCACAAATTTCATCTAATCCTAAAATTATAAGATTCTGTTAGAAAATAAATCCAAGGTCTTAATTAAGGGAATACATGAAATACACTAAGTAACACTTTAAAACTAAATAATAAAACGATTCATTACTCATGTTACCATAATGCAATACAGGAATGCCATTTTATGTTGATTGCCAGTTTCTAAAATGAATCCAGAAAGAGAAATTAAATGCTTATGCTTTAAAAGTCCAGACAGCGTATTACGTATCATTATTTAGGAAAAACAGAAAATGGATATTTTAGCTTAGAATTTATAGACTTCTTTATTTGGGAGGAAGGAGGGAAAGCTTTTCATAATTGTCAAGGTGGAAGGTATTCATGTAAAAGATGTAAGCAATTTCCTAAAGTTAAGTGTTGATTGAGCTTAAAGATAAAAGTTTTGCATAGTGGTGAAGTTTTTGATATTTTCACAGGGAGTCTAAGGGTTGTCATATTGAAAAAAGAAAGGAAAAAAAATACACCTATTACCACATTCAAATATATTAAAAAAGACAAACCCAACCAGTTGCACCACAACCGGATGGAGGAACCCAGCTGACACACCAAGACAAGTCTGTGTGTAGGGAAGCTTGGGGATCAGCTCCTTTTACTTCAGGAGAGCCTGAACTGTGAGTATGTCTTGATTTCAACTGCATAAATGATCGTTTTTGAAGTTACATTTTGATGATCTGAATAATAAAAATGAAACCTGCTTCATGGGTGACTAGCAACGCTTTGCTTCCAGAACTTGATGAGTAAACTGCTTGAAGGATACCACTGCCTTGACTTGACTTAAAATGAGGCTGTGTCTTCTTTAGGATATGCGATGTTTAAGATCATACTATCAATACGGTCATGTTGTTTGTACTATGTTTTGTATCCTGGACAAAGACTTGCAGATCTACTTGAATCAATTAAAAGTTATTTTCATATGCAACACACTTAATTTCTAGTGTATTATAAGTACCTTTTAAGTTATGTTGACTCCCTACTTTTAATGATAGTATTTTCTTTATTATATGGCTTCTATTTTATGGTCATTACCGGACCAATTAAAATTTATGTTTCATGTTTCAGAGGTTACTATGGTGAATATTAGAGAAAAGAAAAAGCAAAATACACTTCAGTCAATGCACTTAAATTTTAAAAAATGTTTTAACCACAGTTAAATTGATAACAAAACCTTATGTACTACTAATAGTATTCTTTCCAAAATGACATGCTTTTTAATTTTCACTTTGTATGCAGCAATTAGTGCAATTTTTAAAGCATGGCCTGAATGATTCAGTGGATATCACGTCAAACTACAAATGTGAAAGGCTGATAGCACTGCCAAATAGGTATGTATTTTCTATGTGATGTTTTCACAAACATAACCAAATTGCATTTTTATACATGAATTTATTATATGGCAAATAATTTTCACTGATATTTTGTTAGCTATAAATTCTGAAAAGCTTCAACTATTTTTTAACATTTATTTTTGGTTGTGCTGGGTCTTTGTTGTTTTGTGTGCGCTTTCTCTAATTGTGGTGTGTGGGCTTCTCATTGCAGTGGCTTCTGTAGTTGCAGAGAACAGTCTCTAGGAACATGGGCTTCAGTAGTTGCAGCATGCAGTACTTGCGGCTTGCGGGCCCTAGAATGGGCAGGCTTCAGTAGTTGTGGCATACAGGCTCAGGAGTTGCGGCTCGGGGGCGCTAGAGCGTGGGCTCAGTAGTTGTGGGGCATGAGTTTAGTTGCTCCGTGGCATGTGGAATCCTCTTGGACCAGGGATTGAACCTATGTCCCCTGCAATGGCAGGTGGATTCTTATCCTCTGTGCTACCAGAGAAGTCCCCCAAAACTGCTTTTAAAAAGCTTTTGTACACTGGAGGCCACAGTGGAATCTTGGGTCCTGCCCTCCAGTACAGAAGTTCCTATAGCAGCCAGTTGAAAAATTACTGGCACGGAAAGGTGGTGCTAGTGGGTACAATGCAGCACTAATGACAGGGTTGCAAACGTCAGGATTTGTCAAGTAATACCACTAAAAACCATTAACCATCTACTATCAAAAAACCACAGTGACCACTTCACACAAGTCACAACTCATATCCACTGGGAAATTGGTCCACTCTGTGAGTGTAGTGATTTGTTTCTTATCTTCACTGGCCATTCTTAACAAATCAAGTAAGTAGTTTTGAAAACATCAGTAAATGGCCTTGGGAACAGAAAGTGACTGGCACATTGTAAAGGAGACAGAAATCAGCCATTAAGTTCAAAATGGAATCTAATCTGTTAATTCATTAATAAGTGACAACACTAGCCATTCAATATGGGCTTCTAAATGATGGATATTACTACTATTTTAAAAAATACATTGTTCTCTTTGAGCTTGAAATTGCAGCAAAACAAGGAAGGTTTATTGCTGATCTTAACCAACTATTTATTTTATCTGAAGATTGGAGCTGAGGCAAATGGTTTTAGGTTTTGTGCTAAATGGCCTTCTAGAAACATCTTGATCATGGCTATCAGGCCTAGAAATAAGTTTGAAAAGATATACTTTTGGGGAAAATCTGCTCAGCATTCTGAGAATTTCAGCAAACTCTGGACTGACTGACTTATTTTCATGAACATAGCAAATAAAAAGATTAGTACCTTTTTCAAAGAGGTAAATTTAGGTGACATAATTTTCCTTAAAATTGCTAGTGTGGATAGTGTTAAAGGAATCATATCAAAGTATTGCTGACAGAACTCATCATTAATAAAGAAAATTCTGATCATATGGGATTAGGAGGAGTGAGGTTTGGTGAAACGGATCACTGGCTCTGAAAGTCAGATGGATCTGTGGTCATGGGTAGCAATCATGAACATCTTTATTTTTCATTAATACCTCTATCACAAAGTTGTTATAAGGATTATGTAAATGAAATAATATAAATGCGCTTATTAACACACTGCCTGATACACAGCAAATGCTAAATAAATATTACTTACTGATTCAGTCATCTAGCTCAAGGGTTCAATTCTGACTGTACATTAGAATGCCCTGAGAAGCTTTTAAAGGAAACCATTGCTTGGAGTCTATTCCAGACCAATTAAATCAGAAGATCTAGGGGAGGGGGCCAGGCATTGGTATCTTTAAAAATCCATCAAGAGGATTCTAATATGTAGCCAGGATTGAGAGTTACTGAGAATTTCTTCTACAAAGTACCCGAGCATGGTAGTCTCAAAAAATCTGTGGTGCTAAGACCCTTACTACTTCCTAAGATAGACGGTTTCATTCTAAAAAAGTATTTCCTTAAAAGGAGACAACATCTGTTTTGGCATTTTCACTCACTGGTCCTTGTTCTGCTTTCGGGAGAGATACAACACAAGGTGAAATCCTTTTCTCCGTGGTCTTGAATGCATTCCCGTCTCCAGATGCCTGTTTCCTTCCACTTGCTCCTTGCTCTTCCCCACCCCACCCCTCACTGGCTCTGTGGCCTTTTCTTAGTGTGCTGAGGAGGATGAAACCCTGTACTCAGGGGCAAACCTTACCAGCTGAGGACAGAACTGGATTAGTAGGACAGTCTTCATTTAAGACACTCCATAGGCATGAAGTCAACCAAGGACGGGTTAGTTTTTGTTGCAGCCACATCACACAATGGATATGGCAACTGCAGTCAACAGCAACTGTGTTTCTGTTAATGGAGGTAACACCCTTCCTGTACTTGAACAGTTGATTTTAATATCCACATGCAGGACTTCACAAACTTTTTGAGTAAATCCCCTCTTTCATTCAACAGCATTTATTGTGCTAAGCACTTGGTACACAGAGGCAAATTAAGTAGGACTTGTTTCCTAACTCTGTTGTTCAGTTGCTCGGTCGTGTCCGACTCTTTGCAACTCCATGGACTGCAGCGTGCCAGGCTTCCCTGATCCCTCACCATCTCCTGGAGTCTGCCCAAGTTCATGGCCATTGAATTGGTGATGCCATCCAACGATCTCATCCTCTGTCGCCCTCTAATGGAGTTTAAAATATAGCAATGGAGAAAAGAAAAGAAAAAAAAACAAACCCCTCTACAGTTTTCAAAGTTAATTCAGCTATCTGAGCTCTCAAAATCACGTCACCTGTCATGCCTCAGCTCACTTTCAACAGTGGCCATGAGCTGTTTCTACCTGAGCCTGTCATCTCCCTATGTGACCACATAACACAGGTCCCTCTCCAGGGCCCCTTCTCCTCTTCCTGGTAATCTACATTGCATGCTCAGCTCCATTTTTGGCAGCCTGCCATTCTTCCTAGATTGCCTTTTCCTTTTTAGGGTTTCAGATGACCAGAAACACGCCTGTAAGTTTCTAACAACTTTGTGAAATCTGGCTCCCTGCAGTTGAGACACACAAAAGACTGGACTCAGTCCTCTTGCCTCCCTCCCTCTGTTGTTCTGAGCCCCGCACTCTGGGGACAGGCTGTCACCGGGGATTACATAACTTCCTCTTCACCAGTCAGTTCCCCTTCCGAGGATTCAATTTCCCTCTTTACAAAAATTTAAACTGGAATTTCATGCTCTACTAAAATGGTTTCTTCTGGATGAAATTATGGGTAGAGTTTTAAGAAGGGCTAAGTTTTTTCAAATGTTTTTCTCTGTGTATAATGTCAAGTCAGGAAATGAATTATGGTAATTCAAATCTACTTTACAGCATTCAAAGTTTGAATGCACACTCCTGCAAAGATATTTTCCGAGAGCAGGGTCTCTGTCATATTCACCTTCATTTTACATGCAGTATTTAGGAGGTGCTAGGGCTTCTCTGGTGGCTCAGAGGTTAAAGCATCTGCCTCCAATGTGGGAGACCTGGGTTCGATCCCTGGGTTGGGAAGATACCCTGGAGAAGGAAATGGCAACCCACTCCAGTATTCTTGCCTGGAGAATCCCATGGACGGAGGAGCCTGGTAGGCTACAATCCACGGGGTTGCAAAGAGTCGGATATGACTGAGCGACTTCACTGCACTTCAGGGGTAAAGAAACATCAACAACTTCAGATATGCGGATGATACCACTCTAATGGCAGAAAGTGAAGAGGAACTAAAGAGTCTCTGGACGAGGGTAAAGGAGAGTGAAAAAGCTGGCTTAAAACTAAATATTAAAAAAAACTAAGATCATGGCATCCAGCCCCATTACTTCATGGCAAATAAAGGGTGAAAAGGTGGAAGCAGTGACAGATTTCCTTTTCTTGGGCTCTAAAATCACTGTGGATAGTGACTGCAGCCATGAAATCAGAAGATGTTTGCTTCTTGGCAGGAAAGCTATGACAAACCTACACAGTGTGTTGAAAAGCAGAGACATAACTCTGATGACAAAGGTCCATAAAGTCAAGGCTATGGTCTTCCCACTGGTAACGTACCATTGTGAGAGTTGGATTGTAAAGAAGGCAGAGTGCAAGAGAATTAATGCCTTTGAACTATGGTGCTGGAGTCCCTTGGATAGCAAGGAGATCAAACCAGTCAATCTTAAGGGAGATCAACTCTGAATACTCACTGGAAGGACTGATGCTGAAGCTGAAACTCCAGTATTTTGGTCATCTGATGTGAACAGCTGACTCAGAGTCCCTGATACTGGGAAAGATTGATGGCAGAAGGAGAAGAGGGTGTCAGAGGATGAGATGGCTGGATGGCATCACTGATGCAATGGACATGAACTCCCAGAGGGGAGATGGTGAGGGACAGAGGGGCCTGATCCATGCTGCAGTCCATGGGTCACAAAGAATCAGACACGGCTGGGCAACTGAACAACAACAGTGGTAAACAACCTGCCTACCAATGAAGGAGACATAAGAGATGCAGGTTTGATCCCCGGGTTGGGAAGATCCCCTGGAGAAGGTAATGGCTACCCACTCCAGTCTTCTTGCCGGGAGAAACCTATGGATAGAGGAGACTGGCAGACTACAGTCCATAGGGATGTAAAGAATCAGACATGACTGAAGCGACTTAGCACTAGATATTCACCAAAACGAAAATAATCAAAAGGTGTTGTTTTAAATCTGTCACTGAACACTTGTATGTGCCAGGGTAAACAAAAGAACAGTTTTGTTGTTTGTAGAATGCATTTCTTTCATTTCTACAAACAAAAAAACTAAGGCTTAGAAAAGGTTATTTTACTGACTGAAGGTCACAGAGTTAGTTAGGTCTCATTTTGATATGAGACCCTGAATGTCTGTTGCACCTGCTAAGAAGCTTCTGTAATGAAGTATGGCAGTCATTCTAAGAAAGAGATGCAATGAGACCCCCTAGAATCCTATCCTCCCATCTTCTCTTTATGATGACCTCTCAGACTGAGCTCTTCAGAGCTGCTGATGCCCAACAAAGAGCAGGTAACAAATAGCATTGCTAACATTGTCTGCTGCCACAGACAAGTGGAATTCACACACTACCAAGAGTCCCAAACACCCTAGCCCACAGACTATGTCAGCTGCAGGCACTTGCTTTCAAAATCTTGGATTGCACGTCCTCTATCCTATTTACATTACCACTCTATGCTTCTAGGTCAGCGGACTCTCCAATCTGACTCTCTGGCGGCCATCATCACCTGTCTTGGTTTTGTTTGGTTACTTTGCTCTCCTGTGCAAATGTTGCGAGTCTACCTAACCAGGCAAGTGTTGTGCTCTATTGGTCTGTTACATTAATTGCACACCCCTGTAGGCTAGTGATTTTAATACCTTCAATGAGGTGTTAGATTGAAAAAGAAATTTACAACTCTTTCCTCTATTCCTTGGAGAAGGGGATGGCAACCTACTCCAGTATTCTTGTCTGGAGAATTCCTTGGACAGAGGAGCCTTGTGGGCTACAGTCCATGGGTCACAGTCGGACATTTTTTACAATGTCTGAAAAGTCAATCATCTACTATTTGTGCAAAGTCAGACACGACTGAGCAACTAACACACCTCTATTCCCACTGTGGAATGAGAGACTGCCACAGTCTGTCACATACTACATGGCAGTAGGTGCCAAAATGAATGAATGAATGCCATCTGTGAGGGAGAGTCAAGGCAGGAAACTGGACAGGGGTCAGCAGTGGGTTCAGTTCACTCATGTCTCACTCATGTCTCACTCATGTCTTCACTTTAGGGAAACTGACAACTCATCTTTGAAAAATATGAGCTGTCGTCTCTATCTTCATTTCTTTCCCCATCCCAGCTTCCCCAAGAAAAGACAATTCCATAGTTTAGTTGATTTTAATATAATAACAGACCTTGAACACTGACCATAGGATAGAAAAGGTTCGTGAAGGATGCTCCAACAGCTTCTACACTATGTGCTGCTTGTCTTGTGATACCATAATGCTCTCACATACATTGTGCAGATATCCACATGGTTCAAAGTAGGATAAAAGAAAAGTTTCTCACAATGTCTGAAAAATCAATCATTTACTATTTGTGCTTTGAGCTAAATTAATTGTTACAAATGTAACAAACAACTCACTCAATGTTTGGCATTCTGTTGTAGGAAACATCTGAGGACATAAAAGCTACACTCAAGGAACATGTCCTTTTAGCACCTTCACTTTTTGATCCCTACAGAAGAGAATGAGAAATCAGATGGTGACGATGATGACAACTTCAGTCAGCAGCTGGTCTTGCTCCTCCAAAGGAGTGCACTTTAATCATAGTGTCCAATCGCCATACAACTTCTCAGGAGCATCAAATTCTACTGCCTGCTCCATGGATGAGAAATTACTCTCTAGTGTGTTAATAACATTTTACTCTGTTATTTTCATCATGGGGCTGGTTGGAAACATAATTGCCCTCTATGTATTTCTGGGTATCCACCGCAAAAGAAATTCCATTCAGATTTACCTACTCAATGTAGCCATTGCAGACCTCTTACTTATCTTCTGCCTCCCTTTCCGAATAATGTATCACATTAATCAAAACAAGTGGACACTAGGTGTGATTCTTTGCAAGGTTGTGGGAACACTATTTTATATGAACATGTATATTAGCATTATTTTGCTTGGCTTCATCAGTTTGGATCGTTACATCAAAATTAATCGGTCTATCCAACAACGGAAGGCATTAACAACCAAGCAGAGTATTTATGTTTGCTGTATAGTATGGATAGTTGCTGTTGCTGGATTTTTAACTATGATCATTTTAACCCTTAAGAAAGGAGGTCATAATTCCACAATGTGCTTCCATTACAGAGATAAGCTCAATGCAAAAGGAGAAGCAATTTTTAACTACGTTCTTGTGGTAATGTTCTGGCTAATTTTCCTACTAATCATCCTTTCATATATTAAGATTGGCAAGAATCTATTGAGGATTTCTAAAAGGAGGTCAAAATTTCCGAATTCTGGTAAATATGCCACTACTGCCCGGAATTCCTTCATTGTGCTTATCATTTTTACTGTATGTTTTGTTCCCTACCACGCCTTCCGATTTGTCTATATTTCTTCACAGCTAAATGTGTCGTCTTGCTATTGGAAGGAAATCGTTCACAAAACCAATGAGATCATGCTGGTTTTCTCATCTTTTAACAGCTGTTTAGATCCAGTCATGTATTTCCTGATGTCCAGTAATATTCGCAAGATAATGTGCCAGCTTCTTTCTAGACGATTTCAAGGGGAAGCGAGCAGGAGTGAAAGTACTTCAGAATTTAAACCAGGATACTCCCTACATGATACATCTGCCATGGCTAAAATTCAGACTACTTCTTAAAGCACTTATGTTGAACATATGAAAAAGTGATAAAATGCAGCCTAATTCCCTGAAGAACAAAAAATCATGAAACAAAGCTCAGGTCTTCCTGAAGTTCTTTGCTTATCTGTGATATTTCATTTGCTTAATTGTAATATATTTCAAGAGTAAGCTTATAGTCATCACTGGAGTACATCTGTATATAAAATCTTTCACAAATATATTGTTAGGCTAATGCTGTTAACATAGATTATAAAATTAACTGAAATTTATGATTTTGACTATAGAATAATCAAAGAAAATGTCATAGTTTCTCAAGTCACTAAAGTAATTATTCAAAATCAAGTACCGAATACTAATTTAAAGTGTGTTTAACAGTTAACTGATTTGAGGACTGACTTAAAATGTCAGAAAATATATGTTCATTGCCATTTGAAAAGCTTGTATAATTTGCCATTGTATTCATTTATGTCTAAGCCTATCAACAGATAAAATAATAATTAATAAAATTCTAACAAAAATGAAATCAACCCATTATCTATCACTCCTTAGATAAAATGGAAAGAATTTAAATGCTGTACAGTAAAAATCAAACAATAGATGAGCTAAAATTCAATAACCTAGCTACAGGACTTAAGACTGCAACTTACTTAAAACAGATTTATTAGCAATTTAGCCATCTTGAACCGCACAGTTTGGTAAAGTATAATTAAAGATGCATATACCATATGAGCCAGCAAGTTCACTGCTAGGTATACATCTTACAGAAGCACTCAAAACATATACATAAAACACATGTAAAGATGCTCACTGACCTACTGCTCATAATATTAAACAAATGGAAACAACCTAAGTATGAGTATGCATCAGCAAAGGAATGGAGAGAGAAACTACATCTGCATGCATCAACATGGAGAATTCTCAAAAATAACACTGAATAAAAACCAAAAACTGCAAAGGGTATGTACCATATGAAATGATTTATGTAAAATACAAAACTATGTTCATATTCTTTACAGATCTGTACATATGCAATAAAAATATAAAACATATGTGGTAGCCTGTGTGGTGGTACATGAGTGTTATATTATTTCTTGTATATATCTCAGTGTTTGAAATATTTCATAACAGTACAGAAAACCTGCAGAACACAATTAAAAGGAGCAAATTCTGAAATTTTCATGTACATTAAAAAATAACTAGAGAGTAAACTAAGAGAAAGGGCCCTTATATTCTTTTTAAAAAATTTATTTTATTGAAGTATACTTGTACATTCTTTTTCACATTCTTTTGCATTATGGTTTATCATAGGATACTGAATATAGTTCCCAGTGCTATGTAGTAGGACCTTATAAATTTTTTATTACTTTGCTTCGACAACATCAACAAATACCAAACTGAAATTGAGTAAGTATGACAATACTGATTTCCTTTCATGTTCTCAAAATAAATTTTTTTTACATTGTTAGTAAACATTTATATCCCTATGTGTCTCTATTGTAAACATACAGTTTGAATGGTTAAATTACATTATCTATTATTATTACTAGTTAAGGAACATTAAAAGTAACATATACGTACTCATAATTCTAGAAGCTTTCTCATTATTTATATTAAATGTGAGAATTCCTATAAAGCCTTGCACAATGGCAATCTCAAAGAATAAAAAAGTATACCAAGTCAATTCTTGCTATATTTGTGTCAAAATAAATCTTGATAAAAGTCAACCTATCTATAAGCTCGTAACAATAGATGTTATAGTAACCTGAATCCTTATAGTAACCTATACACCTTACAGTAACCTGAGTCCTGTAGAATATTTCTACATTTTTAGAAAAACTTGCTAAAGTTACCAAATTTGAAGCTATTTATTATATATAACCTTCTATTTCTTATTGAAATACTGTCCCTAGCTCCCCCAAGCCAAGGTTTAGTTCTAGAAGCATACAGAAGAGGGAAATGCAGAAGTATATACTTATCCTCACCTTGCAACAGATCTTCAGAACAAGTCTCTAAATAACATCTCACATACGCAAAACCAAACAAAGGCAAAATTAACTGCTTGGTTGCAAGAGTAAGACCTAAATGCTGAGTATTGCAGTTAGCTTTGGAAAAGTTATTCTGTGCAGAGCTGGGTTTGATGGCAGTTGAATTTCTAAGATCAGGTCAATAGAAGAAGAAAATGATGTTCTAGTACAGAAGGTTTTATTTTCAATTTCTTTTTAAAATAGATTCTTCAGTCCTGCTGATATGAAAGTAGAACTAATATAATTACAGCTCTGTGAAGGAAAGCATTACTGAAAGTTATCCACAAGAGAAAAACAGCATGAAATAGAGTTTTCTCAACAGGCAGCCTGGATTCTGCAGAAACATATTAACAGGCTAATTATTTTCTAGTTTTTTGAAATATGAATGGAAACTTCTTTTACCAGATATTAAAATTGATTCTTATCCTTTATTAATGATGGCACTGCATGGAGCACATGCCAGGATGAACTTAACAGTGGAGCAGAGCTCACATCTCTATGCAGACCCTCAATGATACATAAGATTACATGCCAAATTAATCTCTCAAAAGGGTAGAAGCAGGAACAAATCAGAGGGCAACCCAAGATTCTCGATGTGCAAGAATCTTGTAAGGTGGGTTTAAAACTTTTCTGGGTGACTTTGATACACTTGCCTCCAGAGAGAATCCCTGCAGATAGAGATGACATCATAAAAAGCACGGGGGAAGGAAGAAATCATAAATAGTGCTGCACTTATTGAAAATAGTGCTGTGCTTATTTAAAAGAAAATAAAAAGCCAATTTAGAGATGGTTGGATGGCATTGACAATGGACATGATTTTGAGCAAATTCATGGATGGTGATGGACAGGGTAGATGGTGATGGACAGGGTAGATGGTGATGGACAGGGAGGCCTGGCGTGCTGCAGTCCATGGGGTTGCAAAGAGTCAGACACGACTGAGCAATTGAACAAAAACAACTTGTATCACATCCCCCCAAAATTCCAAGTGGATCAGAGTTAAATGTAAATAATGAATGCATTAAAACACTAACTCATCTGTGGAAGGGAGAGGACCCCCTATTAATAAAATAGAAATAACAATAGGGAAAGATGCATAGTTTTGACTTTAAAAAGTAGACTATTTTTTGGGGGGTGTCAAAAACCATAAACAAAAATAAAAGCTAAAGCACAAAGTGGGAAAAATATTCACAACAGATATGACATTTACTGGAGAGTCTTTTATGTCAGGCACCAAAGGACACCATAAACTTCTAAAGAAACTTGTATTTTTGATCAGAACAAAGCAATTGAATCTCAGCATACAATCTGAATTACGTCAACTTTGTTGAGATAGAAACTCTCACAATGGATGATACAGTATCCTTTTTCATAGCTACTTGACCCAGTTGAGAACACAGTTCCTCTAAGTGCCTGCTATTGTGCCTCAGTTCAGTTGTGATTTTCAAATTTAAGATGTGGAGGGCTGGTTTCATGGTGGCTTCACAATAGACCCTATGGTAAAAAGGAAGTGCTAGGTTTGTTCTAAACTTTTATTTTGCCCCTTCAAGCTCACATGCAAGGGAGTAGGAAGCAAGGTATTGAGTAAAATATATTTGTTGATGTGCCTTTTACTGTGCTGGGTGCTTGACATGCATTAATATAATTTAATCCTAATTGCATTGTTATGGAAGTATCAACTGTATTTTTTATATGAGGCGATGCAAGTTGGTAGACTTTTATTCCATAGGCACTGTCTCTGCTAAAACACTGCTTTTCATTTTGCATTTTATTTTGCCCAAGCAAAACGGTAATGACTGAGATATCTTCTGTTATTAAAAAAACACACCATACACGGGCATTACCATGCAGTTAGGGCAAAAATTCTGCTATTACTCATCAAAAGTATGTGATATAAAAAAACCAACATCTTAAAAAACTAGTTTTCTAGCTATCACACATTCATACACTCTGTAAAAGCTCTGCCTGAAATATGGATGATAAAACAGTACAAAAGCAGGTTGAATAGAAGGAGAAAAAAATCAAATTAAAGCATCTCACCCTTATTAATTTTGCTTATAGCCCAGGAAATGCACAAAGAACCATCCTAAGATGAGCTTTGGGAAAGGTTTCTAATTATGGTTTGGATGCAGGTATTGATGATGTACAGAATCTCTTTTTTGCTTTAGTAAGCCATACAAGCTATTCCAGGGGCAACAGTGAACTGTTAGTTATACTCTGGTTTGGTAATTCCACATATACTCTTCTTTTAGGTATAAAATAGTTCAAACATACAACAAAGCAAAAATACAAAAATACAATGTAACAGGCAGCTAAGCACCCATTAGCTAAATTGTGCAGATGTCAAATGTTTGGGCTCTACTCACTTAACTGTTTTCTTTGTACCTATACATAATCTAAGAAGATATACACTAGAGCTCATCTCGAGGTAGCTGCTTGCCTAAAATTAGTGTATATCTCTCTGGTGTACATGTTTACCCTATTATAACATACATAAGTGGTACAAATAACAATGTACATTAGCTTTTGTTTTAAAAATTTACACAAACAGGATCTTACTAATACACCCTTTTGGAACTTTGTTCACTCAAATTGTGTTTATGTGGATATATGAAGGTCCCCCTCATTCATCTTCACAGATGCATAGTGTTCACTGTGAGAACAAACAACAGTTTGATTCTCCATTTCTCCTAACAATGGGTCTTTAGGTGGTTTCCACAGTTTCGTTATTAGAAACCACGTTCAAGTGAAGTCTCCTGCACGCATGTGTGGACATTTTCTATGGCTGACACCTAGAAGTAGAAATGCTTGGTTGTAAAGGGTATACACATTTTCATTTTATTTCATTTGTGACCAACTGCTCTCCCAAGTGATGTTTATCAGTTTATACACCTATTCCACCACTAGCAAGATGAGAGTGCCTCTACCCACATCCTCACCAATAGTTGGTTTTATCAGATTTACTAACTTTTGCCAATCTGAGAGGTGTGAAATGGCATCTCCCCAGGGTTTTAATTTGCATTTCCTTGATTACAAGTGAAAAGGAGCAGCAGTATCTCACGATTTTCTTTGCCCATTCATGTTTCTTCTTGGGTGAATGATCTATTCATATCTACACCTCTTTCCCTTTTCCCTATAATGAGTTGCCTGTATTCTTTTTTTCTTTCAAATCATTGACCTAATTCTTTAGATATTCTGTATACTAATCTTTGGTTCTTTATATGGGATGCAAATAACTTCTACCAGTCTGAGACTTGTCTTTTACTTTGCTTATGTTTCTTCTGCCAGTCACCACAAGGAAAGGAAGACATTTTCTAATCAATAAATCTAGAGGAACCCTGGCCTTCTGGAATACAGACACCCTTCAAGGACCAAGCTAAAGAATTTGTAGATGAAACGATCTTATAATCAGACAGCTTAGCATTTCATTCAGATATAGTACACAGGAGTGCAAATGAGGTGTCCTTTGAGAAGCAAAATGTTTCCTGAGTGTTAATCTACAAAATTCAAACATGTTAGTATAGACATGCAAATTATTTTAGGGGGATACAAAGTCTCCTAGACCAGGAGTAGATCTGTTAAATGTATCAACATATTTAAAGAAAGAACTGGCCATTCACTAGCAGGTGAGAGAAACTTGGAAGAAAAAGTGAGGTGGCGTCTATGAAGATGTTGGTATTGCCCATCCAGACAGAGTCCAGGAGAAGAGTCTTAATCAATGGACCAGGAATATTATCACCCCACTGGTAAGGCCACAGCAAGGATTATGGTGGGGCTGGATCCAATTGATCTTCTTAGCCTAGTGACATTAAATATTAGATAATGAACTAGGAGGCAGCATAACAGGTTCATAGGGCAGCTGCTGCAACCAGACTGACTGAGTTCAATTTCTTGCTTCACCACTTACTATATAACCTTGTACAAGCTCTCTTTCCTCTGTTGAGAAAACAAGAATAATAGGAATACCTAACTCATAGTGTTATGAAGGCTAAATGAATGAATACATGTTCCTGGCCGCTAAGAAACAGTCAATGTATGTTACTGAAATGCTCAAATGCCAAAAGAAAGACAGGGGAAATATACAAAATGGAGTGGTCAGAAGCTTAAGATAAATATCAGAACTAGGAAGATACACAGTGGAAGCTGACTTGGACCAAATGAGGTGGGGAAAGCACTCAGAAAGGGCAATTGAGCTTTCACCAATAACAGCAAAGGCCAGGACAAGAGCTGTGCAGACCCATGCTATTTTGTGCTGGTCAGAACCATATTCTGAAACTTGAGCAAGTAGCAGAACAGAGGATGCCAGAAAAGGGGCGGTTTGAAAGAATGGGATTATTAAGCCTTAAAGCAGAAGACTAAAGGAAAGACAGAACAAAACTGTGTGTGTGAGGGCACGGTGTGTGTGTGGCCTCAGAGAGCAAGCAGAAAGAGGACCAGTGAAGGACAGGAGCTGCAAAAGCAGCATGTTTCACTTGACTGTAGAATAGGAAGCCAGTGAGTTATCTGCTAGTAGAACTATTTCATTATAGCATGGATCCTCAGCAGGCTGGGAAGGCAGCATTTTGAGCATTTAATAAGGTTTGGATCTGATGTTCCTAAGATCTCTTTGACAGTTTTGGGTTTTGCCTTCATAATGAGTGGTAACCAGGGGCCACCGGTGATCTTTGTCGGTCCATCAGGCTGTGCCTGCATAGTCATGCCCTCGGGCTCTTCAGATTGTGCGGCTGAGGCGGGTCGGTGCAGAGGAAGGAGGCTGCTTGCTGTATGGTCAGTGGTCCCCAAGCAGTTTTCCAGAACTTTCTTTTGTTCATTCATTCGTTAATATTCACTGCTAGAGAGACTGTTTAAACTCTATATAAAATAAATTGCTGGATTCTGGGAGTTTTGTGACATTTGTTATGTTAGGTGCTCATTGTAGGGTAAGGGAATTAGAGAAGGCGAGGTTCGGAAAAAGAACGAGACTGGCACTTTACAGGAACAGATCACCTTTAATGAGGCGAGAAGGGGCAGCAGTCAGATTAGTGAGCTGCTGCCCTAACCCAAGAAAAGAGTAAGTATATATAGGCATACATGTGGAAATCTACTGTCTTAAGGGGGCCTGTTCTTCTCCAAGGTTGTTCAGGATAGTTATCTCTTAAATGGCTGGGGCAAGGAATTCTGGAGATTGGCCAGAGGCTGGGACTGGCTGGGAGCTGGGCGTAATCAGCCTTAAGGTCCATTTTTTTTTCTTGGGGTGAGAGAGTTCTTTGTTTTGCATAGAATGGTGGGGAGCACCTGGAGGGGAGTTTTAACTCCAGGCTATTTTGAGCCGTGTAACTTTCCTTCACTCGGGTCTTTGCTTTGTTACTGTCACTTGGCTTTGTTAAGTGTAATCAGAGTGGTTGAACAGGTTACCACCTTGCATCCCGAACTGGAGGGACAAGGCACCTTCACTGTACAACTGGCTCAATGGTATAAACTCAGGTGGGAATGGTAATCACTCTGATGTGTGATTATTTTTAAATGTTATCCAGTGGCAAACTTCTGGACTAAAAGATCTAGATGCCTTCCTTTAACACGGCTGGTAATGCTGTTACAGGCCCTTTCCTGTTAGACAAATTTCCTTTCTATGTTTCCTACCTCTTCTCACGTTCTATCCCCTACCAGGACCTTCTAGCACCCCCAATACCCTCAACTCTAATTCTTTCCTCTCCTATACTCAGCAGCACCTCTTTCTCTTCCCCAGTTGAGTTTTATCTATTTTCTGACTTTCTCTTTGAATTGCCTTTCTCACAATGTAGTGTCCTCTTATGTGTCCCCTGATCTGTCGGAAGCAGAAATGTTTCATTATTTGGGTGGAAATTTGGTTTGTACTCAAAAGAAAAACACTGTTTCCGCTATATTAAAAACAACTTTCAGCTGGTTGCAAAGGGAACTGATGAGGTTTGCATGCCTGTTCATATTCAGTTCCCCTTTGTGGCCAGTGAGACTTGAAAAACACTGGAACACACAGGGTCAGCTCTTGTGCAGACTGATTATAGAGTTCCAAATATATGTGGCAAGTGGTGAGAGGAGTCAGCTAAATAAGTAAATGAGGGTCTCATGCTCTGTCAGCTGGCATTTGTGATCCTGCAAATAACTAAACCTCCAGTAACAAGTACAACCTAGCATGGTGGACAGAACGCTACGAGAGGGGCAAGCTAGACTAATCATCTTTCTATATCCTTTTAGGCTCTAGTATTGGAGATACCTGGGGCTTCCCCGATGGTTCAGATGGTAAAGAATCTGCCAGCGATGCAGGAGACAGGGGTTCGATCCCTGGGTTGGGAAAATCCCCTGCAGCAGGGTGTGGCAACCCACTCCAGTATTCTTGTCTGGAGAATCCCATGGACAGAGGAGGCTGATGGGCTATAGTCCATAGGGTCGCAAAGAGTCAGACACGGCTGAAGTAACTTAGCAGGCAGGCAGGCAGGCATTGGAGATATCATGTCCACTTTACTTTACTGATTCCTAAGATGTTGATGCTCACTCTTGCCATCTCTTGCTTGACCATGTCTAATTTACCTTGATTCATGGACCTAACATTCCAGGTTCCTATGCAGTATTATTCCTTAAAGTCCACTGGACTTTACTTTCACCACCAGACACATCCACAAATGAACGTTGTTTCTGCTTTGGCCCAGCTGCTTCATTCTTTCCGGGAGCTTTTAGTAATTGCCCTCCACTCTTAGGATCCACTTCTTACAATCAAGTTAGCAGAAACAGACTTTTCCTCTAGTTTTACTGAAAAGCTAGATTAGTTCTAGAAATAGAAAGGGGCTATTTACAGAGGATAAAAAGTACAAAGGAAAGAGTATGGATACTTTCAATACACCTCTTCATAGAAGAAATGAGCAAAAGAAAATGACAGCTCCAAGACTGAAGCAAGGCACGGTGGGTATGTCTTTGCAAAGTAAAGTTTTCTTTTTGGATGTTATCCAAGAAACAATGGACTCTGAGGTACGCATACTATATCAATCCTTAAGGAAGAGCCACTGTATTGTACTTTGAGGGAAAAAATATAAAAATCTAGTTAGAACATTGCTGTTGCAAGTGCATTAAAGAAAAGATGGTAGATTAAAATTCTCTGCAGCTCTTCCCATCCAGTAGTGGAGTCTTTGCCTATCTCTTGAGTCTGAGCAGGTACTGTGACTTGCTTTGACCAATAAAATGTAGTAGACATTGTATGGCATCTGAGCAAAGCCTTAAGAGGCCTCACAGATTCCAGTTTTGTGTTCCTGGAACCCCAAGACCACCACAGGGTAAATAAACCCAGGATGAAAAATTACATGGAGAGAGATACTTAGCCTGTACCACCATCTCAGCTGAGGCTCCAGACATGAGTGAGGCCATCGCGGACCACTGAGGCTCAGGTGAGCTACCCGATAACGAAGAAGCTGCATGAATGGACCCCAGAACAAATTGCAGGATTGAGAGTGAACCAATGGTTGTTGTCAGAAGTCACCAAGTCTAGGCGTGGTTTGGTATGTAGCAGTAGATAAATGATGCACATAACATTAAAAGTATGTATGCCATTAGACAACAAATATAGTAAGTAATTTCATTGACAAAAAAGACAATGCCTTGAATTATTTTGCTTAAAAGCTCTGTGTGTGTGTGTGTGTGTGTGTGTGTATCTGGGTATGAAAGAGACAGGGAGAGAAACTTATTTTCCAAACCACTGAAGAGTGGGGATTGGAAGGGCTATTGAAGATTTAGTAATGAACAATGTGTTGACAGAGATAAAAACAAGCATATGCTGCGTGATGAGGCAACTGGTTAGGTGATCTCTTAAGAGGAAGGGATCTACAGAGTTTGTTAAATAGACAGGAAGAAGTGACTACAGGGGAGGGTCAAGGTAATTTCTCCTCTGCTTTCTTCATTAGGTAAAAGACCTTTTAAATGACATTGGTTAATAACATGATATGACATGCTGTTTTCATTACAAGCCTTTTAGTATTATTTGAGTTTACAAAACTATGTCCATGAATTGCTATGATTAAAAAAAAGTTAAGAAAAGCTACAGATATGAGAAAAACTTTCATATAAAATGTCAGACTTTCTTTTTACCACTACGGTAATTGTAGTTGTGAATGACTTTACGAAGGTTAACACTTGTGGTAATCACTAGTATAAAGCAAAACAAAATCTCCAAAGGACATAGCCTATTAAAGACAGATGAGTGTCAATGGGTTTTCAGCTTAAGGACAGAAATCCAATGTCCTTACAATGACTTTTATCTTACCACGTTTAAAGTGTTTTCCAGCTACGAAAATAAAGAAGCTTATCATTTTCTCAGAGCTTAAAAAAAACCCTAAACTTTTAAATTGTTCTAATTTTCTAGCTGGAAGATAGTGCAAAGCAGGCAGCTTATGCTTCAACCTTTAACAGTAAAAGAGGTTTAACTAGGGCTGGTAGTAGATTGCCCTCTACTGGTCAAAGCATCACCAAAGAAATGATTCTCTACAGACTTGTCTGTGTTAAAATTTAGGGTGGAGAGGGAGGTGGGAGGGGAGATCGGGACGGGGAATACATATAAATCCATGTCTGATTCATGTCAATGTATGACAAAACCCACTACAATATTGTAAAGTAATTAGCCTCCAACTAATAAAAATAAATGGGAAAAAAATTTAACTGTGGTTGCTTCTTTTCAATTTTCTCTACCAAATACTTCTGGCGATATGGAATTCCAGAGAACTTATATTTCCTGCCTTCAATATTTATGTGTAGGTTTATTAAAACAATACATTTTAGACTGGCTTTTGATGGAGGAAGAACAAGAGACTACATGGTAATATTAGAAACTATACCATACATAGTACAATTTGAGAAATATCTAATGAAACACCAACACTTGCTTAGAGTGACACCTTAAAATGACTACTTCAAGTCTAATATATCTCTGCCAGTCAAAACATTATGAAGACACAACCACCAATATAAGAAATGATTCAGACAAGGATCACCAATGAATGCTAAAATCCACTGGGTAAAACGGGGAAAAATATATTTAGAGCGTCTCAAAATATGACACCCTCAGATTACTTATCAATTGCAAAGGGCAAAAGCACCAGTATAATGGAGAGTTGGCAGCAATTAATAAATGTCCAGATTGAAACCCGATACAGTTTTGGTCACCAGGGATATTTGGTCACCTTTACCTAAACAGTCCAGATTCTGGTAGCAGCGAAGAATATGGGATCTGAAGTCACACTATCAGTGACTTCAGTAATAGCCCTACAATATACCAGTTGTAGTACCATCAACAAGTTATTTATCCTCTATGGACCTAAGTCTCCTCACCTAGGAAATGACAGTAATAATGGTACCCATCTCAGAGATACTTTAATTAAATATAGCATAAAAATTAAATGAATTAATATAGATAAAAGCACTTCAGTGGTTATCATTTGTTATTATTATAAATTCCCTAAAAGTGGTTCTCAGGAAAGTTTGTTACTGCAATACTTGGGGCTCTTAATAAGAGAAAAGAAATATAGACACTAATAGGTATAGGATGTAAGACCTTAGATACTCAACTCTTACTCATTTTCCTTTGACATCTTTTTTCCCCTTGAATAAAGATAGTGATACAGAGCAGCAGACTTACCCTCCAGACAATCTTATCTAGAAATTCCAAAGAAGTGACTGGTAATAAAATGGCCAGGAAATGGTCTTTGGAAGAAAAGCGGCAATGATGAGGGTTCTGGGCACTGATACATGATGCCTTTTTAACTCCCTAAATCTCACTGCAAGTCATAATCCAAGTCACTAGGGTATAGGTGTACGTATATATTTTATACATGTGACAATAAAATGGCCTAAATTATTTTAAGAATTCTATCATCCAATATTGCATTTTCAGAAATCTTAGTCTACTTTTGGCTTTTCAAAGAACTTGAAAACAAAAAGGTCGGTAGGTTTTGAAGCATGATATGAACCAAAATTGACTGACTCAAAGATGTTGAAATTAAAAATTTGACTGTCCTCAAAAATATCTTTGCCTCATCTAATCCAATGTTGAAATTTCCCTCTCCCTAAAATCTGCTAATTTCCCATCTGCTTTCCAACTGCCCCCTTTGTGGAGATTCTAGTTCTAATGACTGCCACCATGCTTCGATGGTGTGCATTTCTAGAAGACAATGTACCCAGTACATTCAAGCCTATCTGGAAAGACAAAAGCCAAAGGTGAAGTATAGTGAAACTCTAACTGGCAGTTCCATTTTATGTTTTGTCATTAGACCTTTCTTACAAAAGAAAAGAAAGAAAGTGAAGTCGCTCAGTCGTGTCCCACTCTTTGCGACCCCATGGACTGTAACCTACCAGGTTCCTGTGTCCATGGGATTTTCCAGGCAAGAGTACTGGAGTGGGTTGCCATTTCCTTCTCCAGAGGTAATCACTTTTCTGTGCTATTATACATTTCCACACTTTGGACTATAATTTCTGCTGTTTTTTTTTTTAAAACAGTTCTTGAGGGAAATACTCCCAAGCCAGCTTGTAGCAGCGAGTAGAGGATCTTCACACCCTGATTAAGGGTGAGACGGCCATGATTACAGCTGCTCGTGGTAGATGGTGAGGCCTGAGCACAGTGCAACTGGAGACAGAGACAGGGCTGTGGTCAGACACCACATCCTGAAGAGAGCGGGGACCTCAGGGAGCCTTGAACAAACCACAGCTTTGAGTAACAGGTCTCTGTTTCGCTCCTCCTAAAGGTAACTGCTGGCTTGGGTGTGCGGTGAACTGGATAAAGGCTTCTACTGCTCCCTCACCCCACTCCCCCTTAAAGAAATAATTACCTTTTGAATGTGAAGTTCTAATGTGGACCACATAAGGCATGTCTTCCCTTACTGCACTCCAGCCTCCCAACGCCCTGAGCTTCTGAGTCATCAGAGACAGGGCTTTAAAGACCCACTGTTGCCATTTTAGAAGACACTAACTGGTAGGTCAAAATAACTGTCTAGTTTAAGCACAATGGTGCAGGTGTGACTGAGCTGTCTTGCGTCCTCTGGGTTCTGGCTCTGAGGCAAGTTGAAAAGGGACCCTGTCCTAATCTCAGTGATCCGCCAAGAAAGCTCTTATATACCCCTGCTGAATACAGCTCACTGTGGATTGTCAAACTGCACTGGAGCATGCCTGCCCTTTGAACATCTAACATCTCAAAAGCAGGAAACTTCATACATGGCAGGACTTACACTCTGGGGAATTACTCTAATACCTCAAGGAGTAAATCATAAGGGTCAGAGCAGAACACTGAGGAAGCCAGTATCTGGCAGAGGATATAGGAAGTAATTAGAATGGTTAGGCAAGAGCATTTAGACTTGGAAACAGAAGCAGAACTTTGAAGAAGAGAAGCATGGGAAAGATGAATGAGAACCAAAGAAAACTTTAGGTGACCTAAATGAGAAAAGTCCAAGGGGCCACTTTGACTCTTGACATTTCTGCCTAAGCTATATTTCTGGTAATTCTCTGACATCCACACCTTTTACCAATTGCATGCATACTGCCCAGTGTCTTAGAAAAATATAAATAAAAATTTCCTTCTGTTTCAATTAGGGAACTCAAAATCACTAAAATCATAAAGACTTTATACTGATATTGATGGAATAAAAATTAACTTAATGAAGTCCAAAGTTTTCCAAGAAAGAATAAAATTGGGCTTGAGTTCTCCCAGTCAATTCTGCTACCTCAGAGCCTAGAAACCCTGTCTATGAATAAAAGTATTGAAAGCTTGACTCTAGTTTACTTACCCTTATTGACTCTAGAGAAAAACCAGTAATTGCCAAGGTAGAGGGTGAGGTTGGAAAAAAAAAGCACAAAAAACCCAAACATGTGCCTTAAAGTAAATTTACTAGCTGTGCTGCCTTGGGCATGTTATACTTCTTCAGTGACCTCCACACACTACTGAAAACACAGCAGGAATGCCAATAAACATTTGTGAAATGAATTGCACTGTTTAAGAAAACTACAGAGCATTAAAAAAAAATCAAAATAGAGGAAGAAAAGGTGAAAATTACACCTATCCAGGCATTCTTGCCAGATAAATTATGTCATCTGACTATCATTTTAAGCAGTACTTCTGACTCTTCCTTGGTTCAATGGTTGATTGCCATTTGTGGTAGCCAGCATCCAAGATGGCCCCCAAGAACCATCACCTCTTGATATTTATACCTCCCACACTGAATCACTGCTGGCTTTAGGCGACCAACAGAATACTGCAGAAGTGATGGTGTTGACTTTGGAAGCTAGATTTTTTAAAAAAAGGCATTGAAACTATGGCCTTGTTCTCTTCAATTACTTGCTCTGTGAGGACAGATGGCTACACGACCTTGGGCAACTTATGTGACTTTTCTGAGGTTCAGTTTTCCTCAACTATAAAATGAAGATACTTATTTCATAGTATTTATTTCACAGAGTATTGTGAAGACTAAATACGATATGCATGTAAAGCATTTAACAGGATGCCTGGCACATAACAGGCTTTCATTAAATGAGGCTAATACTAGTGGTGGTGGTGATAGAAGCTGAAGTAGCAACAATTGATTGGATGTGAGATGTGAAGGAAAGAGTGGAATCAAGGATGATTCCTAGGTTTTTAGCTTGAATAACTGAAGAAGTGATGGTGTCATCTAGCTGAGTTTGGGGTCAATGGAAGATAAGTTGTAGAGAGTAAGGACATTCTTCTTTCTTGGACCAAAGGTGCTTAACTCTCAAAAAGGTAATACTAAAATTATCTTTCGACCACTTATAAATAGGATTCCTTTTACATTTTTTCTTCTCTAAATTATTTCAAACTGTTTTCTAAAAATTTTATTTATTAATTGGTAGAAAATTGCTTTACAATTTTGCGTTGCTGTCTGCCGTACAACAGTGCAAATCAGTCTATATATATATATATCCCTTCCTTCCCTCTCTCTATCCTACCCTTCTAGGTCATCACAGAGTGCCAGGCTGGGCTCCCTGTGTTATTTAGCAACTTCCCACTATTTCACACATGATAGTGTATGTATGTCAAAACTACTTTCTTAATTTGTCCCACACTACCCCTCTGCGTCTACAAGTCCATTCTCTACTAGGTTCATCAGTACTTTTCTAGATCTCATATATATGTGTTAATATACGATACTTGTTTTTCTCTTTCTGATTTACTTCGCTCTGTAAAAGAACCTCTAGGTTCATCCACCTCACTACAACTGGCACACATTCATTCCTTTTTATGGCCGAATAATATTCCATTGTATAAATTTACCACAATTTCTTTATCCATTCATCTGTTGATGGACATCTAGACTATTTTTTGTTCTAGATAATTTCTTCCTGGAACACGAAAAATTGTTGAAATAAAAATGATAGGAATTCCTGAGGCCAGATTATTCTGCAATCAATGCTCATGTACCCCCAGATGAGTCACTGTTCTTAATTAAATGATGGCAAGCATTGCAAAGATGAATAACAGCAGAACAAAATTCAGACACTCAGGTAGTCCTCATTATTATCTTAAAGAGAAATATTAGCAAGCATTAGGGTGAATTCATCTAATCAACAAGAACTAAGATAAGCATGACGGGTTATGAGAAATGGCAAAGTATATTTCTTAATTTTAAATGAATATTGTTACAGATAACTGAAGTGCTTGAGACTGATGAAATCAGATTGCTGTTCCCATCCTCAGACTCCCACTTGTTTAACTATGGTACTTAGCATTAATTTAGTTAATAGTCAATAGACTGATGAAACAATCCTATACATCAAGTTGGTTTCACAGTTCTTTATATTGTAATATAACTATTGATTTTATTTGAGGCATACTTGGTCTTCAGTTCTGGCACTTTTCAGGATTTCCCAAATTCATAATGAAATGCTCCAAAAAATGTACTGCTTTTAAATCTGAATGGAGGCAGCAGAGGACAATCTGAAATAGAATGGGTTAGTCTACTGGGGAAATGGCAACCTATGCCAGTATTCTTGCTGGTATAATCCCATGGACAGAGGAGCCTGGTGGGCTACGGTCCATGGGGTCGCAAAGAGTCGGACATGACATAGCAACTGAGTGCGCACACACACACACACACACACACACACACACACACACACACACACACACACACACACCCATGGACAGAGGAGCCTGGTGGGCTACGGTCCATGGGGTCGCAAAGAGTCGGACATGACATAGCAACTGAGTGCACACACACACACACACACACACACCCCAAGATGAGACCAAAACCTTTGAGTGTAGTCTGTGCTTACAGTGTACTGCTCTGGGCCTCACTTCTTTATCCCCCAGTTCTATGATATTTGATTCCAGTAACCCCCTACAAGTAAAACAACTTTGAATTCTGCTTCCCTTTATTCACAGTAAAGCTGAGTTGCAAATAAGCCACCCACAAATGATTTTACAGATAAGTTTGTACCAATATTTTAGAGGGTTACTATGGAATGGTTCCCTCTACCACTGTATTTTTATAAAAGTAACTAGTCACGGGGACTAAACCTTTGAACTTAACTTCGGCCAAGCATGCTAATGAAGCTAAGTGAGGTGTAACCGGTTCATGAAATAATAATAAGGAAGCACAGTATATATATTGTCCACCAACTTCCTCCCACTATAGAAATAGAGAAATGAGTTTTTTTTTTGAGAAGGTAGTTGCTACATTCACCATAACTATCGAATTTCTTCAATACTGTGTTTAATTTCCTTTCTTCCCACTGTAGTTGGTGTCATGCAAGAATCTATTCTCCCTGAGTAAAACTGAAAGATAATGGAAGACTGATGATCAGAGAATTATAAATCTGAAATTGAGCATCACCATCCTGAACAACAGAGCCTTGGCTGGCATAAACTACTGATACAGGTAAGACTGATCACTCAGTTTGAGCTTAAAAGTTAACTCTTTATATAAAAACTCTAACAGGATTAAAATGTTTACATTTTAAAACTGATCACTAAGAAAGGTCAGCATATTAATTATGTAGGTAACCGTTAGTAGCTAAAGTTAGAATTGTAGATGTCTTTCATTTGTCAAATTAGCAGAGGTACAATGTGTTACAGGACTGATTCAAGACAGGCATTCTGCTGAGTGGAACGCAGACTTGCACACATTTTCTAAAGAGCCATTCTGTATATATAACATGTGATTGTTATTTGATTTCTTAAGCCTTATGGTTTCTACATTTTAGAAAATAATTATCTAGCCGTTTTATAATCAAACTTTACTTTTAAAGGAGAGGTACATAGTAGATACAAGTTTGATGTTTGGCAAGCTAAAGATGGTCAACTAGTTGTTGTTTGTTATACTGAAGGTTCCTCTAGAATCTCAAGGTCATCCATCCGATAAAGCTAGCCTCTGTGAAGGTCTTTTTACCTCTCCTCTATTCTGAAGCATTTGCTAGGGTAAAATAGAAAAGCAAGGCAATGGTAATGAATAAGATGATGACAGATACTCTATGTGGTGGTCTAGCTTTTTTGTTTTTTAAAAAGAATACTATCCATTAATACAAAAGCACCACCTTTATAGATTTTAGTACACAATGCATTATCTATACAAGGCAGTAGCTAGTGTTTTTCTTTAACATCATCACAAAAGGAAGTTTCATTCCTTGTGTAATATAAACAACCACTTTGATCAGATAATTTTTTTCCTTAAGAAATAAACTGGCTAATTTCACTCTCTGATTTTTAAATCAATTCCCATTTGCCAGGCTGTACTGGACTCAGATAAAAACTCACTCTGAAACATATGCACCATTTTCTAAATAAAAATTGCAAAGCAACAAAATAACATGATAGACACTGGTAGACATTAAGGGTCTTAGTATTTGAACCTAGAGATACTCAAGCTTTCAAGCCTTTGAGTGAAGATGGGTTTAAAAAGTAATTTCAAAATTACAGTGGTATATTTTGGGAAATGTCCCTACTTTTACAATCTAAGATGCAAAAAAATATAATCTGATTCTGAAGAGGGGTAAAGAGTAAAATATCCCTGAGGGGCTAGGAGCATATAGGAATCTCAGAAGGCACCGTACAGCAAAAAAATTTTGTGGTTATCAAAAGAGAGAATGAGAAGAAAAAAACTGAGTATCCTTATTCTAGATTATAAAAGAGTGGAGAATGTGGTACTTAGAAATGTATGGTGAAAAATACGGAGAACTGAAGCACATTCTGAAAAGAGCTCATGGTTTTTATTTGACCAGAATCCAAAACCTTTTCTTATTTCCAACTACAAGAAAAATAAAGGAATGAGAAAAATATGAAAAGGAGTCTGTATGTGTACCTTTTGAAGCAAGAGACATTTAAAAACAAGACATTAAAAAGGCCAAATCATACCTGCATTTATACTGTGGTTAAAGTATCTTCACCAAAACACATTTCTCTGAAAAACCAAGGTACTAAGTTACACACAAAGACACATGAGGGCGCTCTAACCAACAAGCAATAGCAACTACAGTTTGATTCAGAATTTTAAACTAAATTTTTACTAAAGTATGATAGATGAGCATTAAATACCTGAAATAAGAAGTTACTGATGACATCCGGTAAGGACCCTGGTATCCTGGTGTCTATCCTTGGTCACTACATTTTTCTTCTGTTTAATTCAAGATCTTGCCTGAATGTTGATACAGAATTAAGTTTACTTTTGAAATATGAAAAGAGACTCTTTTAATAGTATTGGATTAGAGAGAAGCCCTTTAATTTAGCCATGAAAAGACACCATTTTTAAAAGTATTTATGGACAATTAAGGTGGTAATTTGGAGAAGGAAATGGCAACCCACTCCAGTATTCTTGCCTAGAGAATCCTGTGGACAGAGGGGCCTGGTGGGCAGCTGTCCATAGGGTCACACAGTCGGACACGACTGAAGTGACTTAGCATGCATGCATGCATTGGAAAAGGAAACGGCAGCCCACTCCAGTATTCTTGCCTGGAGAATCCCAGGGACAGAGAAGCCTGGTGGACTGCCATCTATGGGGCAGCAAAGAGTTGAACACGACTAAAGCAACTTAGCAGCAGCAGCAGCAGCAGCAAGGTGGTAATTAAAAATTGGTCTTCTGTTAACATGACCACAAAATACTTTTGCAAGTTTCCTTTGGCCAGTAAGTATTGCTTGCATGTGTGCCTTAAAATTCTAAAAATTACCTTCCTAGGCCAAAATCAATTGTCTTTTACAAACTACCTTAAAATCTAGTATAAGAATTACACATTTCTCTAGTATAAAAGAATAAATCTCAGGCATTTAACTATTTCTATCAAATTTTATTCTTTAGACAAAGGCACCATCCACAATAATCAACTTCCTGCTTTTATTTCAATCGGACAATCGTGATTAGAAAAGGTGAGAAGCCATCTATACTTTCCCTTTCCATCCACTATATTTATGTTACTATTTTATTTTAGCCAATGCTTAAAAAAACTACTCAGTTTAAATGCCATTTGTAATTTTAATATTAAATATCTGCAACTCTGTTCTAGCTCCTGTGGCAAAATTCAAGGAAATCTGATATAAATGAGTAACAACTCAACATGTTGTATTCAACCATCCAAGATCTCTTACATGGCTTTACCGATCATTTATACCTTCCTTTGTATCATTGGTCTGTTTGGAAATTCTCTCTCCCAGTGGATATTTTTAACAAAAATAGCTAAGAAAACATCAACACACATCTACCTAGCACATCTTGTGACTGCAAACTTACTTGTGTGCACTGCCATGCCTTTCATGGGTATCTATTTCCTGAAAGGTTTTCAGTGGGAATATCATTCTCCACAATGCAGGGTGGTCAATTTTTTGGGAACTCTATCCATGCATGTAAGTATGTTTGTCAGCCTCTTAATTTTAAGCTGGATTGCCATAAGCCGCTATGCTACCTTAATGAAAAAGGATTCCACACAAGAGACCACTTCGTGCTACGAGAAAGTATTTTACGGCCACTTACTGAAAAAATTTCGCCAGCCCAACTTTGCCAGAAAACTATGTGTTTACATATGGATAGTTGTTCTAGGCATAATTATTCCAATTATCATATACTACTCGGTTGAAGAGGCTACAAAAGGGGAAGAGACGAAGTGCTATAATTTACAGATGGAACTAGGAGCTGAGATCTCTCAGACTGCAGGCCTCATTGGAACCACATTTATTGGGTTTTCATTTTTAGTTGTCCTAACATCATACTACTCTTTTGTCAACCATCTGAGAAAAATAAGGACTTGTACATCCATTACAGAGAAAGATCTGACTTACAGCTCTGTGAAAAGGCATCTTTTGGTCATTCAGATTCTACTAATAGTTTGCTTCCTTCCATACAGTATTTTTAAACCCATTTTTTTTGTTGTATACCAAAGAATGGAGTGTCAGCAACTGAATCACTTAATTGAAATAAAAAACATCCTCACCTGCCTTGCATCAGCCAGAAGCAGCACAGACCCCATTATATTTCTTTTTTTAGATAAAACATTCAAGAAGACACTATACAGTCTCTTTACAAAACCTGATGCACCCCATCTGCAACCCTCTGATTGATTTCTGAATGGAAAATACCACCAAACAGAAAAGTGTTCATATGACCCTACTGGGGCCCCTAAACGACGGGTTTAACAGGTCATAGCTTGGTTGATAACAGGCACTAAGAAAGCCTCTTTGGTTTTTAAAAACAAAATCAACCAACAAACAAACATAAAACTCACTTTATGGTTCTACTTAGAGTGAAAGTTGAGATGGCAGAGACTTACAGAGGCAAAAGACAAGTATACTGCAAGGAGGCCACCACATATGAAACCATCAGATGATTTTCTGTTTAAACTCAACCATGGATGCTTCTACGCAAAGCACAATAATTCAAAACTAGAGGATAAAGCAGCAAATGGTTTATGACTTTCCTACTTTCTAGTAATTAGACTACAAGGGTCCATGTATGGGTAATGTATTGTTGGTAACTTTTAAAATGAGTAAAAGAAAGAAGTGAATAAGAAATTTCCTCATTTAAGTCCTATCTAAGTGTATGAATAATGCACTGTAAAAAATCTAAGGTTTTATAAACACATTATTTATTTGGTATTATCTGGTCCATGATCCTGGGAGAAGCAATATTCATTGATTCCAGTATTTATTAAGTAGATGTTATTTATAAATACGCTTAAATATTTAGATTAGGCTTTGTCAAAATAATTGACAAAATGTCATTATATGGTCTTCACATTTTGTTGATTTTCCTCTGTATTCAATATAAATAATGTTATTAATGACAAACAGTATCTAGCATGTAAATGTGTTCAATTAATTTTTGTGAAATAAATGAATGAATGATAGGCAGTATAAAAGTATCACCATTGTGAGACTGGTCTCTGGAGTTAAGAGTGCCTAGATTCAATCCTAGTTCCAACTCTTATTTAGCTGGACAATCTTAAGGAAATCACCCTCTGTAAGTGTTAATTTCTTCATTTGTAGAACAGAAAAATGCTATGTAATTCATAGGTATTATTATTAAGCCAGATGATGTTACTACTATGAGTAGCTCTCATTTACTAAGCATGTGTGATATGCCAGGCACTCCGCTTACAGGTTTCACATCTATTATTTCAATCATCACAACCCTGATGTATGCCAATTAACTGATGAAAACACTGAAGTGCATAGTTAAATAAGTCATCTAAAATTTTCTCCAATATCTACCTAAATATTTAAAGAGTAAGCCTTTCTTTATGGTCATTTCTTTCTTAGATGTAATCTTATAAGACAAATGATGATGGCTATATTCTGTATTATATACAATATAATTAAAAATAAAAAAGAATGTGTGTTTATCTTCCTAAAGAGACCATAAGCAACTTCGGAGCTTTAGTCTATTTCCTATTTCGGCTCCTATGGTACTTGCAATTGCTCGGATAAGAACCAAACATAAACAGCTGAACAAAATTGAAGCTGAATAAACCTGAACGGTAACCTGCTACTCCATTAGACACTGCTTAAAGACTCATTTATTCCCTACATGGTAATTTCTTCAGTGCTCAAAAAGAAGTTTAAAGTTAGTTCAAAGTTAGTTCACATAGCATCCTAAGCCTTTCATCTCATAGCATGTTTCATTCCAGAGTTTAAAATGTAGAAACAATTCACATTACACAGAAACAAATCTGTGTGATTTTCATTGAAAAAGAATAGAAAACAGTAAACAATTTTTCTCCTTTTTTTACTTCAGTGTTTAACTGAGAGAAGAAAATGTTCAGAGAAACATGTGAAAAAACACATGCTGGCTTCAAATACTTATAGTATACAACTATTCTTTTATAGCAGCAATCTTATTTCTGGCTGATTATTTTTAATTTGCAGAGACAAAGGAAGACCTGGGAACTCCAGGTGACTCCTTAAGTGTTGGCTGTAAACAAGGGTGTCTAATCTAGTAATTTTATAGACATGAGAATCACATATTAACTCAAAGTCAACCAAAAGACTTCCTAAGACACCCAGGTTTCTCCACAGTTACAGCAATACTTTCTTACATAAGTTTTAAAACCAAAACTCATTAGACTAAGAGGAATTGAGAAGCTGATCAATAGTTCTCATTTAACATAAGCAATGCTGTATCAAATCTTACCTCACGTAGGAGTTTTAAAAATACATGTAACTTCTGAAAATCACTATTAAAAAATCACTTTACACCACTATTTAAATAAAAGATACTACACCAAAGTAGAATTCTCTACATTAGAAAAAGGCAGAAAAGGAGACATGCAATTTCTCAAGTTACTCATTCTGGTAGAAAACTTCCGTTTTAATTCTCTGTACTGAGCTTATTAATCACCATGTTTATCTTTACACCATAGATGCTTTCATGAATAGGTGACTGCAAATTATTTTGAATTTTTTGTGTAATTGAGGAACTGACTATTTAATGTCATGGCAAATATTTTAAAGGAAGTATCACTTTCTAAAATTTATCCTAAATTTGGAGTGTGAATTTCAGGAAAGTGATGCTTTTAATGTGTCTGTAAGTTAACATCAAACACAATTTCAGAAACCCCAAATTTTGACTTAAAGATCGACAAGATTGTGTCTTAACAGGCATGACAAAGGTTTATTTCCCCCTTTATCCTTTCATATCTACACTCCCATTAAGGCAACCTGCAAACTATTAATGAGGAACATGAACAGTTAAGACTAGAACAGCAAAATGAAGGATGGAGTACTCCTCCTGAAAGTGAGTTTCTATTCTTTGGGGGAGAACAGGAAGATGCTGGAGAAGGAAAAAACTTTCCTCTACTCCTGTAGGTTCTCCTGACTGGTTTCCTGACCTGAGATGGATTAACAGGAGAAAAAAAAACCAAAATAAATTACATACCTAAGGGGAATATGGCCTCATATCCTCTGGAATATGAGGCTCAAGGACAAGCTGGGCAATTGGAACTTATGAGCCAACTGAGAGAAGGAGAAGAGGGTAGGGGTTGGGGACCTCAAAGGGGAGGAAGGCAATTCACATAGAGATGGAGAAACAAATGTTTGGGAAACAAATGCTTGCTACCAAGACTATGGGATGCAGAGGGGACTTTGGTCTCCCTAGCCTGCTGAGTTCCCCCACCACACCTAGCCCACATTCTCTGCAGACATCTCTGGTGCTAGTATTCTTCCTGGATCAGACCCTTTAAATTGTTTCAGGCGGTTAAGGGGGAGGTGAAAAGCAAGACTTCCTGAGTCTTTTGCTTCTTAAAAACAACCAGCCCCCAATAATCTTCAAGCCAAACATTGTGGGGGTGGCAAGTTTTGCTCCCCTCCAATGTCAACCCTGC
This sequence comes from Cervus elaphus, assembly GCF_910594005.1. NCBI lineage: Eukaryota > Metazoa > Chordata > Mammalia > Artiodactyla > Cervidae > Cervus > Cervus elaphus. The sequence continues at coordinate 133,986,516 of NC_057848.1, read as the reverse complement.
TCTGATCTGGTTAAGGCTGGCTGCAGCCCACCTGGGGCTTTGCAGTCTGCAGAGAGGGAGCTCTTATGAGCGAATATGCGAAGACAAGCTGAGAGGGAATCTTGCTTGGCAAACCACAAACGGAGCACAGCAGACAGGCACTGGTAGTTTGCTAAGCATTGCAATCCTGCAACCTAATGCCATGAGCCTTCTTTGCCTGCCCTGGGATTCAAAGTGAATTGATATCAGTGGCAAGAGTTACTACACCTAGAAGGGTTTCATACCTGACAGTACAAATGCACTGGCTGTATGGCACATGTTTGCTCCTGCTGGCTCAGAAGGGAACCAGCAGTGAAAGTACTCCCATCCACCGAGCAAAAGAAAGTTGGAGTTGATTTTTTTTTTTGAAATGGGGGATGGGTGGAAAAAGAGAAGCAAGGTCATCTTAAGTTTATCTTCTATTTCTAAGTATTAAAAACCCCACGATCAAGCTGAACATGTACATTACGCTCGACAATCTTACAAAAGTAACAGAGAAGGTAAGCCTGCGTGCTTATTATAATAAAGAACAGAATTAAGGAAACTCTCAATGTTCTATATAATATAAACACGAGGGACTTTTGGGGAGCTGTGGTAAGAGATGTAAGACAAATGTCAAGAGCGAGGGAGGAAGAAACACCGTAAGAAATCCACAATGCCACAGCAACTAGTGTGATGTGATGAACACCCATTTATAATGAAGTCTGGCCCTCGGCTGGTGAAAGGAGAACTGATACCAGAAGGTGGCCAGAGAGCAGCCGGGCGTGTTCACGGGTTAGTGAGGAAACCATTTAAAGGAAGCACACACAGAAATGCTTGGGTGGAGGTTCCTGGCTGAGCAGCTGTGAGATTTGGGGTTTTGCAGTTCTGAGAACTAAACCGGAGCCCCCAAACCTCCTGGGCACAGGCCCTATTCAGAATAGGAAGGGACTGTGTGTTTGTGTGTCGAGCAGTTTGCTCTCAAAGAAGTGGCTTAACTTCAACTTGGCTTATTAAAATCAGACGTCAGTAGGTCAGTGGTGTAGAAAGGTCTGAGGCTTGGTTTTCTCTCCCCGGTCAGGTGATGCTTTGTGAGGCATCTCTGGGATACAGGAGAGACAATAAAACAGTGACTCTCATGGCTGAACAGAGCCAATGAAGGCCAGCAAGGAGCCAGGAGTTGCATTCACCTCAAAAACTGGACTATTTCTTTCTAAAGTACTTTTCATTTAGGGCTGAGAGGAAGAAAACACTGAAACATAATGAAAGTTTTCACATCCTTTCACAAGAAAAAAAAAAAAACAGGAATAAAAGGAAAGGTGATAGAAAAAAGAAATTTGCATACATGCCCTATTTAATGCCTGTAGGGAGGCAAAGCATGAGAAATAGAATATTATGACTGTGGGCATCAACCAGGGGTGGCTTTTGTGCCTGAGGGGGCATTTAGAAATGTTGGGAATCATTTTTGAGCGTCACATAGCAGGGAAATGCTCCTGGCATCTAGTGGGTCGAGGCTAGGCAGAGGTAGCAAAACAAAGGACAGCCCCCCACAACAAAGAACCTGGCCCCGAATGCATATGGCTGTTGGGAGATGCTGTACTATGAAGACACGTCTTCCCAAACTTAAGTTAGTCAGTTCAGTCGTGCAGTTTGTCTGACTCTTTGCGACCCCATGGACTGCAACACGCCAGGCTTCCCTGTCCATCACCAACTCCTGGAGCTTGCTCAAACTCATGTCCATCGTGTTGGTGATACCATCCAACCATCTCATCCTCTGTCGTTCCCTCCTCCTCCTGTCTTCAATCTTTCCCAGCATCAGGGTCTTTTCTAATGAGTCAGTTCTTTGCATGATGGCCAAAGTATTAGAGCTTCAGCTTCAGCATCAGTCCTTCCAATGAATATTCAGGACTAATTTCCTTTAGAATTGACTGGTTTGACCTCCTTGCAGTCCAAGGGACTCTCAAGAGTCTTCAAAGAATTATACAATTACATTTTACACAATTTCATATGAAACTGCTTCTTCAAAACAAACAGTTTCTATTACACATCACATGGCACCACAGACTCAAATGTAACCTGATAGAACCAAACATTTTTAGACTCAGGTATTCTGATTTCAAAAAGAAATGTCTACCAAGTAAAGAAAAAAGTATTATTAATATAATACTAGAATGTTTGAAACCCAATGCTTCTGGATCTATGCCAAGAACTTGGGGGGCGGGGAAGGAGGGAGGGAAGGAGAATTAGAACCAGAACAAGGGAGAAATTGAGAATATTCTTGGCTAGCTAAAAGAGATGATTAAATAATCTAAATTTTTCTCAAAGGAATGGACTGTTGCAATGGTCTTCTATTTTCTTTACTGAGTATAAAGGAAGAAGACTTTGACAAAAACTCACTATAGAAATCAAAATCTACATACAGAGGAAATCTATATCCAGACAAGTCACTGAATATCCACTATCTGAATGTGAAGAAAAGCTACTAGGTGCAAAATTTGTTATAATTAGCAAAAAGAGTAAGAACACATCCAGTGAAAGTTTAAATTATTAGCCATGGGAAATGTACTGTCATTAAAGTTGCATTATTATTAAAGATCACTACACTGGAAAACCTCTATAATAAGGTCCTGAATGAAACTACTTTGGGTTACCTAAGCTACTGAAATTATATTAGCAAATCCTGTGGACATAACCTTCAAATATACCTGGAATCTACTTTTGTTTTTATCACTTCCTTGCTACCACTCTGGCCCTGCCAGGCAGGACCATCTCCTGTTTCCCAAGTTCCACCCTGAAGCCCCTATTCAATCTATTAGAGCAACAAAGCAATGTAGTACTGTTACCGTGGAAAGTCTGTCTTTGTTCAAAACTCTTTGGTGAATCCTCAGATCTGTCAGAGTAAAGGTTAAAGATTCTCCTCCCCTCCTTTCCTCTCTAACCTCATCTACTATCCACTCTCCCCTTGGCCCACTTTGCTTCAACCATACTGGCCTCCTTGCTCTCGCTCAAACAGGCCACTTATGCTCCTGTCTTTCTTTTACCCAGAATCCTCCTCCTTTGGTGTCAGTTAGCCCACCCTCTCTCCTTGCCAGAGGTCACCTGTTCAATGTGGCCTGCTTCATCACCCTATTTAATACTGCAACCCGTTTTCCAGTAGTCCTCATCCCTTTGGTGCTCTTTTTTTTTCTTCCCTGTAGTCCTTTTCATCTCTCTAACCTACTATACAGTTGACTTATTTATGCTCAGTGATCAGTGTCTGTCTCCCTGAACTAGAAAGTCAACTCCACAGGGTCAGTGATTTGGTCTGTTTTGTTCGATGATGTAGCTCTGGTTCCTAGGATAGTGCCAGACACAGAGTAGACACTAGATATGTATTTTTGGATGGATGTCTTAAGAAAAAAAAAACCCAATCCCAATTTACCAATTAGCTAAATGTGAGCACTATAGTTACCAAGCGAAATGTATAGATTTCAGGTACTGAAATACAAAGAATATCAATAATAATGTGTGCTCTGTGTTGAGTCTGCTTCCCAATTCAACAATGGTGCCTTTTCTGGTGGTTTCTTATTAACTTGTAGTTTGAGAATCACTTCTCTCTTCCCTTCCTTAGAATGTTTCTGGATGTGTGTGTGTGCCTGCTAAATTGCTTCAGTTGTGTCCAACTCTGCAACCCTATGGACTGCAGCCTGTCAGGCTCCTCTGTCCATGGGATTCTCCAGGCAAGACCAGTGCAGTGAGTTGCCGTGCCCTCCTCCAGGGAATCTTCCTGACCCAGGGATCAAATCTGTGTCTCTTGCATTGGCAGGGAGATTCTTTACTACCATTGCCACCTGGGAAGTTCATGTTTCTGGATGCTTCCTCAAAATTATTTGGCATGTGCCTTAGATATAATAAATTTACTAAAATTTATTACAGTAACTTTGAGCCTTTGCCTACACTATTCCTGTTGCTTGAAATGTCCTCTCATCCTGTTGTAACTCTCCCATGACTCAAGAGTAGGCTAAAATGAAACTTTTTCTGTGAAGTTTCTATGACTCTGTCTTTTAATATTTCCCACCCCATACCTTGGATGATAATTATTTGTTTTGCCTATCTGTGAAGATGGCCATGAACAAGTTCTCCTATCCTTGTGCATATATGTTGCTTCTCTAACTAAAAGGTGCAAACTGTTTTTCCTCCTCTTGAATCCAGGCTGCTCTTGTGACATTTTGACAAACAGAAGGCAGAAGACATGACATGGTGCCCATTCTAGGCTAGGCTTCATTTTTGCTCCTTGGTGCCATGAGACACTGTCCTGCTAGAAAGGGAGGCCATGAAGAGGGGGGAGAGAGAGAGAGAGAGAGAGAGAGAGGTTCTGAATGAGAGACTGCGAAGAGGGCCCAGCCAGCTTCCAGCTGTTCTATTCACTTCTGCTGAGATGCCAGAAAAGTGAGTGAAGCCTTTGTGGATACTAGCCATGCCACCTTAGCCAACAGCCTGTGAGACAAAATTGAGCAGTCCTCCTCAAGCTTTGTCAACTGCAGAACTGACAGCAAATAAGTCAGCAAATAAAGGGTGATTGCTGTAAGTCACTGTGTGTTGATCTGCAGCAGTTGGTAACAGATATACTATCTCATCTGTCTACTGAGACCATAATGCCTTTAGGGCTCTAGACATAGTATACTGTGTGAAGTAGGTACTTGGATATTTGTTGAATAAATCAATCAGAATGTAAATGAGAAGCTGAAGCACAGTATTCAAACATAACTACTTAGATATTGTATTTGGTTTTGTATTGTCATTATACAAAATACCATGGCCAACCAAAAAGCTGACTGACTATATTATTGAAAGTATTACAGTAGAGTGTGTTGTCCATCATTATTTCTCATATGATGCTGATATAATTACCTCTCAAGAACAGAATTCAAAATAAAATTGCTTCTAACAACTCAGTAACAGAATCCCAAACAATCTGATTTAAAAAGTGGGCAGAGGATCTGAACAGACATTTTTCCAAATAAGACGGATGGCCAACAAGTACATGAAAAGATGCTCGACATCACTAATCATCAGGAAAATGCAAATCCCACAAATGAGAGATCACCTCCTAACCTGTTAGAATAACTATCCTCAAAAAGGTAAGAAATAAGTATTGGTGAAGATGTAGAAAGAAAGGGAACCCTCATACACTATTGGTGGAAATGTAAATTGGTGCAGTCATTCTAGAAAACAGTATGGAGGTTCCTCAAAAAACTAAAAACAGAACTACCATATGGGGGCTTCCTTGATAGCTCAGTTGGTAAAGAATCTATCTGCAATCCAGGAGACCCCAGTTCAATTCCTGGGTTGGGAAGATCCACTGGAGAAGGGATAGGCTACCCACTCCACTATTCTTGGGTTTCCCTTGTGGCTCAGCTGGTAAAGAATCTGCCTGCAATGTGGGAGACCTGGGTTTGAACTCTGGGTTGGGAAGATCCTCTGGAGAAGGGAAAGGCTACCCACTCCAGTATTCTGGCCTAGAGAATTCCACAGACTGTGTAGTCCATGGGGTTGCAAAGAGTTGGACACGACTGAGCGACTTTCACTTTTAACAAGAACTACCAAATGATTGAGCAATTTGACTTCTGAGTACTTATCTGAAGAAAACAAAAACACTACTTTAAAAAGATGTATGCACCCCCATGTTACTGCAGCGTTATTTACATTAGCCAAGATAGAAACAACCTAAGTGTCCATTGACAGGTAAATGAACAAAGATACAGTGTGTGTGAGTGTATATATGTATATACTTACACACACACAACAGAATACTACTCAGTCATAAAAAAGAATGAACTCTTGCCATTGTGACAAAGTGGATGGACCTTGATGGTATTATGTTGAGTAAGTCTGATAGAGACAGACAAATAAGATTTCAGTCATACACTGAATCTCAAAATCAGAACAAATAAACAAACAAAACTCACAGACAGAGACCAGAATGGTGGTTGCCAGAGAGAAAGAGGGTTGGAGGGACAAAATGGGTGACGGGGGTAACTGGTACAGACTTCCAATCACAAAAATAAATAAGTCATGAGATGTAATGTACAGCCTGGTGACTAGTCAATATTATTATATTGTACATTTGCATGGTGACAGAGTAACTAGATTTACTGTGGTGATCATGTCACAATATATACATATATCATTATGTTGTATACCTGAAACTAATATAATGCTAAACGTTGGCATCCCACTCCAGTATTCTTGCCTGGAAAATCCCATGGATGTAGGAGCCTGGTAGGCTACAGTCTATGGGGTCGCAAAGAGTTGGATACGACTTGAGTGACTTCACTTTCACTCACTTGAAACGTTAACTATATCTCAGTTTAAAAAAATTGCCTCTTGAGCAACAGTCTTTAACACAATGCTACTACATGAACTCAGAATTTGTTTTCCATATTTTAAAAAATTGTATTTATTTATTTTTGGCTGTGCTGGGTCTTTGTTGCTACGCAGGCTGTTCTCCAGCTGCAGTGTGCGGGTGTCTCACTGCGGTGGCCTCTCTCGTTGCGGAGCACGGGCTCTGGGGCGGATGGGCTTCAGCATCTGCAGCAAGTGGGCTCCGGAGCACAGGCTCAGTAATTGTGGTGCATGGGCTTAGTTGTATGGTGCATGGGCTCAGTAGTTGCAGCATGTGGGATCTTCCTGGACCAGGGATAGAACCATGCCTCCTAAACTGGCAGGTGGATTCTTTACCACTGAGCTATCACGGAAGCCCCCTGTTTTACATATTTTAACTTTTCAAACGATCTTTTTTGGGGGGCCTTACTGCGTGGTATGCAGAATCCTAGCTCTCCAGCCAGGTATCAAACCCACGCCCTCTGCAGTGGAAGTGTGGAGTCTGAACCACTGGACCACCAGGGAACTCCCGCAGATTGTCATTTATGGAGATATAGTTCATGCTGTATATATGCATTTTATTCTATTAATTAAATGCAAAAAAATAATACGGCACATTGCAATCACTGACCATTCCCCATCCTCCTTATCTTTCTATACTTCTCCCTCTCTTTGTTTGCATAACTGAAGAATACTTGCTTATAAAAGTGCTATGTATCCACCGAGTTGTTTAAAATGTTGAGTGGAGATAATAACAATATCGCTTTCCTATCACCACATTTGAAAAGAATAAGATATTTTACAACTAATTTACACTAATGTGTATTTTGTACATTTCTCCAATGATTTTTCATTGCTATTATAACATTCCACTAGATTGGTTTGGAATTGCTCATGCTTTCTCTCAGCTTTTAGCCACCAGAATTTCAGCTAAAATTTCTCAGATGTTATAGAAAATTTAATTAAATTCTACTTAATTTTCTTTACCATTAAAATCCACTGAAGAAGCCAGGCGTTTGATAATATTTCTTGAGAGAAGAAGAGCACTGTACCTATGGATGCTATAGGTTAGAGAGAAACCAGTGACAAAATAGGAGCATGTGAAAGTGGACAACAGGGCCAGAGAGATTGCAGGGGCTCTTAGCGACTCAAGGCCTTGAAAAGTGGTAGGCATGAGGAGGAGGGCCATGTCTTCCTTTCTTTCATGCTTCCATGTTCTGCCTGACACCATAATGAGCCAGGAACTGACAGTTCTCATGAATTGATACTGGGATCAAACAGGCATAAAGACTGAATAATGGTAATATTCATATTCCTAAGGGTACAAACTGTATTATAATTTATGACTTCAGACTACGTTTCAAAACTCTCTGCAAAGAAAATAAAATGCTGACTATTCTACATTGCAACATTACAGAAATGTAAGTGTGATGAACTATTCCTATATCAACCAAATCCTCATTTTCCCCTCAATTAACTTAGTGCAGGATATTGTTTGTTCTTCCTATTTACTGGATTTTCACACTTCTCTTATACACACACACAATGGCAAAGAAAGAATAATGGAATTTTAGAATGCATGTACATTTTAATAAAAATAAGGAAATGGAAATGATAAAAAATTGCTCCTATTAAGAATTACTACAACTTTCCAAATATAAACGAGTTCAACAAATTTTTATTTGTAAGTAAAATTAACTTTAAGATGTTCTTCATAAAAACATTAAAGAAAAATTTCTCATTACTATCATTGCTATAAGTCAGTTTCTATTCACAAATATTAGTTAGTAATAAAAATGACTTACCTTCACATCCCTGTGAATTATGTTATTATCGTGACAATAGCGTAGAGCTTCCAGTATCTGCCTCATGTAATGACTGTAGAAAAACAAAAGAAATCTAGAACTGTAAAAAAATCTTTTATTTTTAAAACTTAATATACATTGTCCCTAGTTTGTAACTCCCACCATCATACTCGCTGCCCACAGACACTTTTCATTTCAGTAGACAAGATTGGTGGAATGCACAGCTTAGTAATGAAAAAGTTGGCAGACGCATAAGGTTATGAGCTTTATGAAGAAATAATGTGTTCTACATTTTCTAAGATATCTAAGTCAAAGGAATTTTCACACATTCACACAACTCATAGGTAAAATAGCTCTGCAAACTAAAAGTTCAACCTTAAAATATGACAAAAATAAATAACAGTTCTCTGACACTCAGTTAATTTTACTTAGTTACTCTGGATTGCTATGAAGTGAGCAGTGCTCAGAAGGACACAAAGAATTCTAACTCAAGGGGTGGGAGCCTTTCATCTGCCAGCAGAGGCTGGTTAGCTGTCTTATTTCCATTTAGCTCTAAGAACAAACAAGAGAGAACCCCCTTATGCCTACAATTTCTTTTTGCAACATAATCAAGTATTAGATGGGGCATCCCTGAACAAAGCAGATTCCTTCTGGGCTGAAGTCCTAGGAAAATCAAACTCCTCACAAGGCCAGCAGAGTCCACTGAGGCTCTGCACTGGGCTCAGGAGAAGAACAGAGGAGGAGTCAGCATTTAAAAGTGCTAACAGGGTCAACTAGCCACTGGGTGTGACAAGAGCAGTTCATTCAGTATTACTTGAGAACTTACTTCAATTTCCTTCTCTCAGTTCTAAAGTTCTTCTTCTGTAATCCTACTGCTTCTCTTTTTCTTTCAGGGTCTTTTTCATCTTCTCTTCCTCTGAATTTTATTCCCTACATACCTGTCATTTACTTCCTACTATCTTCCTTTCTCATTGTCCCCACTTTCCTTCCCAACCAGCCATGACACAGAAATGCAATATACTTAGCATTATTTATTGGTTAGTATTTATTTAATTTTGTTTTTTTCTATCCGGATCTTTCATTCTCCAAACTTTAAAATAAAGGCTGAAGAAAGCTTATCTCTGGAATTCCCTTAACAGAATGTCCCTGGCTAAGGACTGCTTATCATAAACAGAACCTAGGATCCCTGAGGCATCATTGGCTTCATGGAGGATGGCGTGTAAGCTATACCACTCTCCAATGGAGATGCTTCATAGTTGAAACGCTCCCCTCCATGTGTGGAATCTCACAGACCTCATGTAGAGACCTCATCTATTCTGGGCCAGCAGTGCTTTTCTGATGCAGGAAGAAGTGAAGAGCTGCCCTGAAAAGGCCCAGATCTCTCTCAGCTTCAGCTGGGTCTTTTGATTGGCTGTATCCTTACAATTGTTCAGTAAAGCCTGGTGCTAGGGAAGAATATCTCTCTGATTTGTGAGAGTTTGATTTGATAATCTGATCCTGTGTGTTAGTTTACTCCACAACTCACCACCTCTGAAAAACAGAGGTAATCAGTAATTGGGTTGTAAGGACTGAACACAGTTTTCTTTCATGTCACACTTTGCTACTCCTCTTGAAGATCAGCCAGCTGGAGAAAAACAACACTATCAGTATGATTACTTGGTGTCTGAGTTGCCTTTCACTTGGTCTCACTAGAACAAATGATACAAGCTGCATTTCCCAACAATGGAGCATAGGATCAGAGAGAAGGAAGGTAGAAGTCATCTGGTTGAACGCTCTAAACCAAAGGAAGGATCTATGTGCCCTTGGTTACATGGTCACTGGTACTCTGCAATAGGGGACATACCTAATCATACTTTCTGAGGTTCCTCCCTATTGTCATTTTTAGGAAGGGTTTTAATAAATTTTGCCAAATCTCTCTCTTTGCAGTGTCATTTGTTGATCCCAATATTACTCTTTTCTTTGGTCCATTCTGGTAAGTTCCTTTCATAAAATCACCATTTTAACAGCAATACAGGTAGATTTTTAAAATCAACAGACTTTCATCTTGATGTACATAAACATCTAACTTTCCTATAAATCTCAAGATTGTGAGAGACCTCCAGTCATTTCACTCTATGACATCATCTCTACAACACTGGTATTCTTCATGTTCTAACACCTAGCACAGTGGCAGAGACAGGCTCAAAGCTAAAGAAAAGTAATAGGAATGAGTAGTTCAGTTCATTCGCTCAGCTGTGTCCGGCTCTTTGTGACCCCATGGACTGCAGTATGTCAGGCCTCCTTGTCCATCACCAACTCCCAGAGTTTACTCAAATTCATGTCCATTGAGTTGGTGATGCCATACAAGCATCTCATCCTATGTCGTCCCCTTCTCCTCCCACCTTCAATCTTTCCCAGCATCAGGGTCTTTTCAAATGAGTCAGTTCTTCACATCAGGTGGCCAAAGTATTGGAGTTTCAGTTTCAGCATCAGTCCTTCCAATGAATATTCAGGACTGATTTCCTTTAGGATGGACTGGTTGGATCTCCTTGCAGTCCAAGGGACTCTCAAGAGTCTTCTCCAACACCACAGTTCAAAAGCATCAATTCCTCGGCACTCTTTATAGCCCATATAAATTTGGCTTTCTTTATAGTCCAACTCTCACATCCAAACATGACTACTGGAAAAACCTTAGCTTTGATTAGACCGACTTTGTTGGCAAAGTAATGGATAAGTATGGAACAGAGTAAAAGCATAGTGGTTTAACATCAACTCCAACAGCCTATCTGCCAGGTATTCCAGCGTCTTTGTGGTTCAAAAAGGAAAAAGTCATCTTCCTCCATCAAGTTTCACTGTTTTATAAAATCAACATCCAGAATTTTTAGTTTTCCCTATTTGATGCTGCTGTTGAAAGATAACAATATGGAAAAATACAAAACTCTAATTCTTGAAGAAATAAATATGAATAATGCTATGCAAAATCTGAGGGTTTCACTTAGTAGAAGAAAGTGGCATACCACTATGCCATAAGAAAAATCAAGATAGCATTGATTATTAAAGAATGTTTTTTAATTCTAAAATGCAATACAAAATAAAAACTTTTAATTGTGGTAAGAATACAAAAGCAAAATGGGACTAAAAAAAAGAAAACCCTAGAATACACTTTTAGTGAACATGGCACAAAATAAAAAAGGATATTTGGCCTCAGTTCTACCATGAATAAATCAGGAATTAAAAGAAGGAACTAAAGGTAATATATATAAACTCTCATTTGCTTCCTCCCCCTAGCTTCAGGAGTAGAAAACAGCAGCTACCTAAAATTTAGTATATTCTTCATCTTGTGTTATAGTTACGGCTGCTCCACCTCCTGAAATGGGGGCCCTTGCTGCTCAGTCAGGAGAAAACTGTGCAAAGAATTTGAAGAAAGTCAAGTCACTCTGAGCTTAGAGTTGCATGGGGGTAGTAGTCTCTAAGCCGTTTTCAGCCATATCTGTCCATTGTGCCATAATTATAGAAAGAATGGTAGGAGAGAGAATGTTATAATCATTTAATGGTAACTGTTTCCCAAATGGTAGAAAGTTTTAATAAATCCTTATAGGTTTGAACCCTTTAAAGAGGGTTGCTGTAACCTGTATATTAAAAAGGCAACTTATTGGAGCAGGTATTTATGATATGATTGAGAGTCACCAAAGCAGAAAGATGTACTTCTCCAAATCTATAGGCAAGTGACCCAGTGCATGGCTCCTGTGATTTTTCATATTAAATCCTTATTTTGAGTAGGAACTCCTCCACTTGGAACAATGATGACTACAGTGATTGATTGCGAGATCCAATATATTCAGCAGAAAAACTGTGCTGTTATTTCTGTTGTTCTGCTGTTCCGTGCTCTTTCTCAGATTAACTGGTCACAATACAATCTGCTATCACTAAAAGGCAAACTGAAGAACTAAGGAGGCACATCTGCTAAAAAGCAAAAATCAAAAACACACCAAAAAAACCCCAAGTTTTCTTCTACATAGTTCCTGACCTATCAAATTCCTCCTTGTATAAAAGTCGTCAGAAATGGAAAAGACAGCAGCGGTGACGTTAAAGTCTAAATCCATATAAATAAATTCACTGTTTAATATTTTGCATTTCTGGTCACTCTTTGGTTCCACTAAGGCACATTAAGAGATGCTCCTTTCCTGCTTGTCATTCAAAGAGCAGGACGCTTCATGTGATTTCCTTGTCATCTCCCTTTTACTTCTACCTTTACTTTGGAAAGTTGATACAAATTACATACCTGGCGACAGCTTCACTGTATACGAAACCAGCATCAGCTCGTTTTACGATTTCAAAACACAGATCTGCGCCATCCATACTGTAGAGAGATGTGAAAAAGAATATAAGGAAAGAGAAAATTTCAGGAAGAAAACATTGAAAGTGAATATACTGTAAGTAAGTTTTTAGTTGACTTACAGCTAAATATTATAATAAATTATTTAAATCTCCTTCTTCTGATGAAAAAGATACCAATTATAAAGGACATTATAACCATCTTAACATTGAAATCACTGCAAACAGTGACTGCATCCATGAAATTAAAAGACACTTGTTCCTTGGAAGGAAAGCTATGACAAACCTAGACAGTGTATTAAAAAGCAGAGACATCACTTTGCCAACAAAGATCCATCTAGTCAAAACTATGGTTTTTCCAGTAGTCAGGTACAGATGTTACAGTTGGACCATAAAGAAGACTGAGTGCTGAAGAATTGGTGCTTTCGAACTGTGGTGCTAGGGAAGACTCTTGAGAGTCCCTTGGACAGCAAGGAGATCAAACCAGTCCATCCTAAAGGAAATCAACCCTGAATATCCATTGGAAGTACTGACGCTGAAGCTGAAACTCCAATACTTTGGCCACCTGAGGCAAAAAGCTGATTCATTAGAAAAGACCCTGATGCTGTAAAGACTGAGGACAAGAGTAGAAGGGGGCGACAGAGGATGAGATGGTTGGATGGCATCACTGAGTCAATGGATATGAGTTTGAGCAAACTCCAGGAGACAGTGAAGGACAGGGAAGCCTGGCTTGCTGCAGTCCATGGGGTTGCAAAGAGTGCAACATGACTGAGTGACTGAACAACAACCACAGCCTTCTTTATGGTCCAGCTCTCACATCTGTATATGACTACTGGAAAAACCATAGCTTTGACTACACGGACCTTTGTTGCCAAAACGTTGTGGGGCATTGTAGGTCGGGGCATCCCCGACCAGGGATGGAACTCGTGTCCCCTGCATTACAAGGTAGATTCTTAACCACTGAATCACCAGGGAACTCCAATAACTAATTAATTAATAATCATTACTAATATTACTATTCATCAAGCATTATGGAAAGCAGTCCTTGTTTTATCTCCCTTCACTCTTACTATCACCCCAAGAGGTCAGCATTCTTCATGTTCTCAAATAATTTGTCTAGGTGAGTAGACATGTATGTGACAGGGACAGAATTCAAATCCCTACCTATATTCAATGCTCTTTCCATTATCTACAGCTACACCTACTAAGTGTGCAAGGAACAAATATACATATTCAAGCTCAACAGTTCAAACGTAGCATGAAATTCTAAAAGAACAAGTATATTTTATACTTTCAACATATTCCCACCTAAAACCTGACAGAATACTAGGCACACAGTAAATATTTAATGAATAGTTGACCATATTATATGAAAATACTTTCACGTTTATACAAAGCTTTACCAATTTTACCTAGTTTTCATTTCACGGCCAATGAACTTTTTCCAATGTTCAATAGGATTCTTTTCTAAACTAATTTTTATGATGGCTCAGTCTACTCTGAAGTATGGCAGGGCCTATTTTGCATCATCAGAAATAAAGCCCAGATGAATGTGATCATGCGTCTATGTGAACAACCCTGATCACCTGTAACAGTCCTACAAGCAGAGTTGCTAGGTCAAGAGGCATAGAAAAGAATGCTTTTGATACATATACAACTGGAAAACTTTCAACAATTTACTCCGCAACTACCGAGTGTGAAAGTGTTCTTTCCTCTACCTTGCTTGGCTCTCCTAGGATGATTATTCTTTTTAATCTTTGCCAATCAGATAGGAGGAAAAAAAGTCACCCATAAATGCTTTCATTTACATTTCCTTGATTACTAGAGAGGCTGAATATTTTTCATTTCTTTGTGTTGTGGGGAGAAGAAAAGCACTATTTTTAAAGCTGGCTGCAGTTTAAGCTTGGATGGTTCATTTGTGAAGACTAAAAACACATAGTGAGGGAATTATAGCTTTGTTTAGCCTTTTTCCTTTTTAATTGCGAAACGTGAGGATAAGCACGATGCATCTTAGATGAGAGAAGAGTTGGGCAAAGGAGAGAGCTAAACTGATTGCATCATAAAACAATAAGAATCCTTAGAGCCAGAGGAAGGCTTTTTGGAGGGATCTGAAAGGGGGAAAAATCTCAAGGGTGGGAGAAGGTAGTAAGGTGGTGAGAGGCAAATACTTAAAGAGGGAACCAGTCAGTGGGAAATAACTGGAAATCACTTACTGCCCTGGGCTACAGTTACCAGCATGAATCGATTCATTTTCCTGGACATATGTGAAAATACTAGTAATTGAAATGACAATTTCTACATATGCATACACACATACGAAGTTATTTTTAGGTTTCTACTCTTTTCCACTATTTTGGTATCTAGTCTGATACCATTTTTAATTCTGCAATAGTATCTATTTTAATATTTGGCAAAATAAGTCTCATTTCGTTATTACTCTTTGCTAACATTTTCCTATGAGATTTTTCTTCCTCCCAGCTGAAATTTAAAATCAATTTCTCAAACACTAAAAAGTTTTTAAAAAATATTTTGCTGAAATAGTATTATATTTATAGATTAACAAGTAGAAATTAACATTTTCCTAACATTCTCATCTGTGAATATGATATGCATCTCCATTTCCTTTTATGTCTCTGAGTTAGAATTTTAAGGTTTTCTTCACATTGGTTCCAAATATTGATTGTTGGGTTCCCCACCCAGAGGCATTTTATATTTTTAGTTGCTATTATAAATGGGATCTTTTGGCTATTATACACTTTTTAATACCATGGTTCATAACCACGGGCACCAAACAAAATCGCCTATGTAATGTTTAAAACAAGCATGCATGCTCTTTGAGGTTTTAGTCTGAAAGTAAGCCATTACTGTGAAAGTAATTTTTCTATTATTAAAGCTATTTGGTTAGTTATTTGTAATGTTAATTGATATTAAAGTAAAAGGCAATCCATTAATTTAAAATTTTATGAGATATAGAAATAAGAGCTAAAAATACTTTTATGTAAATTTTACTCATCATAGAAACTTAAAATATACATATTCATAAAACATACAATCCCAGTATATTAATCTTGAACAAAAAGTTCACTGTCTTAATTCTTGACAAACTTTACTTGATAACATGCTTTTAAAAACAATTATAAGCCTTCTCTTATTGGTTTTCTCTTTGGCTTCCCATGTTAGGGTGTTTCTGAGGCTGCCAAGAAGCTTAAACATGCATGCTCTGAATTTCCTTAGTTGGTTCCATTCTGAGGGAACGAAATGAGAGAGAGAAGAAATCCTGCTATGGAAGAGTATGGGGAATGTTTCTATACTAAATACAGAGAGAAACTATGGGATGTTTACTCTGAATTGTGAAAAGTGGTGGGATTAAGAATGATCTTAACTGCCCCTCATTTCATCTATCTGAATTTTAAAACTTTTGTAATAAACATGCATGACTTATAAAAAATTTAAAAATTATCCAAAAACAAATGCTCCAAACAAACAAAAGAGATCACAGGTCTAGAGGGACAAGGTATGGCTGTAAGTATGTGGAAGGGATCAAAATATTCCAGCCCCAAATATGCCACTTTAGCAGAGGATTATTTTGAGTTGAAGGCAACTGAAAATCAGCACATACAGGAAAACACTCTACTCTCCTCCATTCTGCCTAAAAATGGGACATTAATTTCCCTTTATTAAAGTGACAGAAATTTCCTTTTGTAAAGGTGTTCCCCTCTCATGTACCAGGAATAAGAAAACCACTCTTACCTGTGTAACAAACCTTACTAAATAACTCTTTTTTACCATATATTTTCTGATTACCTTCCTACAATTTACTTCCAACCCTAGATACCCAAACTCCCCCCTCCTTCCTTTGTCTAGTGTCTTCACTTTTACTCTTTGTTAAAATGGTATATAAGCCTCTGGGTCTCTGTGGGTTTCACTTTTTCCTGTGAGTATGCCTGCTCCCTACCGCCCACCATGTGCAAATGAAAATCTTTTCTCCTGTTAATTTGCCATTTGTCTGTTTAATTTGCAGGCCCCAGGTACTTAATATAAAAGTATACAGAAAGTTTTCTCTCCTCTACAATGTATTCTATAAAAGCAGAGAAAGAGAAGGCTTGTAGGAGACTAGTACCTTCTTGTATGAAGAAGTGCTTCTCAAATTAACTGTGATGATGGTGGTGGTTTAGTTGCTAAGTTATGTCTGACTCTTTTGTGACCCCACAGACCCGCCAGGCTCCTGTCTATGGGATTTCCCAGGCAAGAATACTGCAGTAGGTTGCCATTTCCTTCTCTAGGGGATCCTTCTGACCCAGGGATTGAACTCGTGTCTCATGCATTGCAAGTGGATTCTTTACCATTGAGCCACCAGGGAAGCCCAACTGTGATGAAGGACTACCTTTCACCGCCCCCCCACCCCACACACACTCTAGTATATTAAGAACCAATACATTTTTTACAATATACAAAACCATATGCTGTGATTTCACAGCAACATAAATTATTCTAACACTTTCTAGATATTTATACTCAATTTCTGTTCTTATCTCATTATAGAGTGGTAAATGACTGGTAGACTAGAATTTCTATTCTTTGAGGAGCACTGTAAAGAACAGATCAAAGCCAGATTTCTCTGATCAGCATTTCCCCTGAAGGTGATAAAAACAACTACAAAATCTAGATGAAATATTGGGTATGGAAAAACTCAAACTTTCTGGCCAGCCCAATAAAATTTTTTTAAGTGTTAAACAAATTAACAGCATAAACAGTGAAAAACTACCTATGAGAACAGAGAAAGGATTAGAACTCAAAGAGGGAAGCAGGAGCTGCTTCTGCCCTGGGGATAT
Source organism: Cervus elaphus (assembly GCF_910594005.1). Taxonomy (NCBI): domain Eukaryota; kingdom Metazoa; phylum Chordata; class Mammalia; order Artiodactyla; family Cervidae; genus Cervus; species Cervus elaphus. The sequence continues at coordinate 133,969,205 of NC_057848.1, read as the reverse complement.
GGAGGGGTTATGGAAAGAAGGCAGCTGTGGAGGCAAGAGGTTTCACTTCTGGGGAACTCTAGAGAAGTGACAGTCAGATGCAGCCTTACAGCATGATCCAAGAGGACAGAAAGAGCTATTCTTCTCACAAACCACAGAAGAGTCCACCAAGGGGTAAGGCTCTGACAAAATATCTCATACTCCAGGCTGGAAACATAAAGAGTTGCATTTTGAAAATTGCAGTATACAATATATTCTGGTATGTCTTATCAGTAGCATAGGAAAACCCCAATGCTTAGCATGGAGAAAAAAGCTGAATTTTAAACATTCAGTAAGAAATAAATAATCAAAAGTGACACTATAGATTTGGGAAAGCAGCAAGAAGAAATTTAAGAATAGAAAAGCATAAAAATTAAGAATTTGAACAGATTAGATAGTCAAAGAGAAAATTAGTGAACTAGAAAATAATCAGCTTGAAGCAAGGAGAGACAAAACATGGAAAAAATAAAGGTGAGATTAAGAAATGTAAAAGATTACTTTGAAAGTCAGCATATATTTCAATGAAGTTTAAAAAGTGAAAAGAAAATGGAGCAGAAACAATACTGAAAATATAATGACTGATAATTACCCAGAGATGATTAAAGATACCAATCCACTGATTTGAGAAGCCCATTAAACATCAAGCAAGAAAAAGAAATCTATAGTTAGCTATATACCACTGAAAACTGCAGGAAACAAAGAAACATAGAAAATCTCAAAAACAGTGAAAACAATGGACTACAGACTGATAGCTGACTTTCAGTAGCAATAGTGGAAACCGGAAAACAGTGGAAAAGTGTCTCAAAATAACTGCCAATACAACCTTGTCTTCTCACTTAATAAATCTTTACAGAATGATGGGGAACACATGTACACCCATGGCTGATTCATGTCAATGTATGGCAAAAACCACTACAATATTGTAAAGTAATTAGCCTCCAATTAAAAGAAAAAGAAAAAAAAAACTTTACAGAATGAAGGTGGAAAAACAATTCAGACAAGTAAAATACTGAGATAATTTGCCACGAGCATACCTATCCCTGAAGGAAATGTAAAAGAATATTCCTCAGGAAGAAGAAATATGAAGAAAACTCAGAGATTCAGCAAGGCATGGAAAACATAAAATGTAAATATGTAGGTGAATCTAAATGAACAATGATTGTATAAAACTATTTTCTCAGTCTCTCTCTGGAGAGAGAGAGAGAGATCATATAAAATAGTTACTGCTCAGAAATAGAGGTAGGTAGTGGGGTGGGATGGGGTGTGCCAGGAAGAGATTGATTGATTTTAAATATAAATACTTGACAACAATAATTTATAAGTCAGGAGGTATACTTTAATTTCTAGGTCAACTACTAAATTCTTTTTCTTTGAATAGACCTTTTACCTATGTGTATAACTTTTTTTTTTCTATGTGTATAACTTTATAACATTATGCATTAGTCATTTGAAAAACACTGGCCCACTGAGTTATGCAGAATTTCCTAATATTGACACGTATGATTACATGATATTAAAAATCACTGCTGATTACATTAGAACATTCTTTAAGTCCTGGGGGGCTTCCCAGGTGGCTCAGTGGTAAAGAATCCACCTGCCAATGCAGGAGATACAGGTTCAATCCCTGGGTCAGGAAGATCCCTTGGAGGAGGAAATGGCAACCCACTGCAGTATTCTTGCCTGGAAAAACTCATGGAAAGAGGAGCCTGGTGGGCTATAGTCCATGGGGCCGCAAAGAGTTGGATACGACTGAGTGCATGCATGCACGCATGCACACACACTGCCTTAAGCCCTGGGAAGCTGTTAAACTCATGGTGGCAGATATAAGTTTTCCAAAATTCTAATTTTCACTTGAAAAATTTGAATTTCATCATTGGCAACAACTACTGTGAGTTATTTCCCTGGAAGCAGCAAGCTCGCTTTGTTCATTTTTTATTGAATGTCTGCCATATACTCAAGTTTGGGTAACTGTGGCTTGTCTGTTAGTCATTCTTTCAAGTAAAAGTGATGTCACACACACACACAAAATACTAGTTTGGATTACAACTCAAGATATTGCAGAAGTGGATTTCTAAGACCCAACAAAATTTAAAGAACTGTAAGCAGAGTATGTTTTCTAATCACAGTATAGTTAAGTTAGAAATTTAAAAAATAACTAGAAAATTCCCAAATGTTTGGAAATTGAGAAATACATGCTAAATAACCTATGAATCAAAGGCAAAATCACACTGAAAATTAAAAAGCATGTCTAGTATTTCTAATAAGAATAAAAATAGTACATATCAAAACTCGTGCAAGATTGAGGCATTACATTTCAAGACTGGGGTGTGGCCATTATTAAACCCAGAAATATAGAAATGGCTAAAAGAAGTTGGGGCATAGGTCCAATCTTCCAGTAAGGAAAGCTAGCTACAGCCCCACCCCACAACACACACACTCCTCAATGCTGGAGAAAATTATCTTGTATCAAGTAATCCATCGATGACAAATAAAATACATTAATACAACCTTTTCAGTGGACAATTTTATAATGCTAGACAAAGGTCTTAAAAATGGGCATGTCCTTTGACCCAAAGATTTCATTCCAAGGGAAATAATCAGATTATTTGCTGAGTTTTAATGACAAGGGTTTATCACAGCTATTTTTAATAGGGAGAAGTGGGAAAAAACCTAAATGCCCAACAAAAAGAGAATGATTAAATAAACTGTGGTAAATCCACAGAGTAGGATATTATGCTGTCATTAAAATGATGCTATAGAAGTATATTTATTGATATAGGAAGATACGCATAATATATTAAGATGTACAAACATATGCATTATATATGTGCATTCAAATGTATTGAGAAATTTTTGGATAGTACAACACAGTGTTAAAGAGTAAATGGGAAGGACTGGATTTTTTGTTTCCTTTTTACTTAAAAAAAAAAGAACAGGTATTACCATTTTTGTCATACTAAAAACAGTTCTAAATGCTAAAAAATAAAATGCAAAAACATTCCTTCAGTATGTTGTTAAAATAGTATTTATAAGGCAGTCTTAATACTTTAAAAATCATTTAAATTTAACATAAATATTACAAACACTGATGTAAAATATTAGAAAATAAAAGTTGAAATCAGTGACATTCCACCAGGAGAAATTTTTTTAATAGAACAGCAAATTAAATCCAATCAAGGGATAGAAGGAAATGATAATGAGCAGAAATTAATGAAGAAAAAACAGGGCAAAAGGCAAAGCAAAAAAATATTCTTGGAAAAGATTTATACAACTGAACTAGAAAAATCCCAATTTTGAGAACTGAACAATATACTTTTACTACACAGATTTCAGAATAAAATCATTAGAAAATAAGAAAATATTTAAAACTGAAAGATAATGAAAATCAATGCATCAAAACTTATATGCTATAAATGCATACATTAATATTCTAAAAGAAGAAACGTTCAAGATTTATGATAAGCATCCATCTCCATTAAGTCATATAAAATCATCAAGTTAAAGTCAAATAAATTAGATGGAAATAAGGATAGAAACCAATGATATGGAAAACAAACAGATACTGGGAGGATTAACAAAGTTAAAAGTTGTTCCTCATGAAATGATAAATTTTGGGCAAGCCTGAATTAAAAAATAGACATATAAAGCAGCCTGTATGAAGAATGAAAAAGGAGATATTCTATATACTGCAGACATTAAAAAGATATCAAAACTTTATGCCACAAATTTGAAAATTTATATGAAATGGACAAATTTCCAGAAAAATAAAACTCATCAAAACACATAAAGAATTAGAAAACCTAAATAATTCTTTACTGATTAAAGGAACTGAAATAGTAATTCAAAACCTTCTGGCATAGAAAACTCTAGGCCTAGATGGCATTTCTCACAAGTTCTACTGAACACTGTGAGGAGAAATAAAATAAATGAAAAGCAGGAACAGTTTCCAATTCATTTTATGAAGTTAGCTTAAACTAGATATAAAACCTGTTAAGGACAGCATGTGAAAATTAATGGGCAATCTCACTAATGAACATAGATGCAAATAAGCCAAACGAAACCATACTGAGCTATATTGAAAAACTGTAACAGGATCAAGATGGGTTTACCAAAGGAATGCAAAACTGTTTTAACATTTGGAATTCAATTAATAGAATTCTGTACACTGAGATAGATTAAGGAAGAAAAAATAATGATCACTTCAATAAAAGGAAAAAACATTTAATAAAACTATGGATTTAAATCTTAAGAAATTCTTAAATTAAGAATGCAAAAATGTCCACTCCAACAATTTAACAATATTGTGAAGGTTCTAGCCAGAGCAGTAAGGGCAAGATAAAGAGATGAAATGTATAAGAATTGAAAAGGGAGAAACAAATCATCATTATTTACAGATGGTATAAGTGTATATGCAGAATATTCAAAATAATCTAAGGAATAATGAAAATTAATCAGAATTTAGCAAAATTGTCATAAAACAAATGAAATTAAAAAAATTTTTTTCATTAAAGAGCGTAGGAATAAATCAAGTAAAAGGATGTATAGGGTCTCTAGAGAGAAGAGTATGATTTTTTTTAGGAGAAATTAAACAACTAAAATAAATGGAGAAAAAATTATCTTGTTCACAGACTGGAAGACTCAGTATTGTAAACAGCTCATCTTTCCCAAGTTAAAGCGTAAATTCAATGGAATTCCAATCAAAATCCCAACAGGTATCATATTAGAAACTGTTAAGCAGAATCTAAAATGTATATGGAAATGCAAAAGGACAAGAAGATTCAAGGTATTTTGGGAGAACAATATGGTGGGAAGATTTGCTCTACTTCAAAATTTTATAATACAAAGCTTAATAATTAAAGCTGTACACTATTGACACTAGGATAGACAAACAGGATAGTAGAACAAAAGAGCAAGCCTAGAAACAGATACACACACACACACACACAAACACACACACATATATATGGATGCTAGATACAGGACAAAAAAGTAACTGAAGAATATTGGGCAAAGACAGTCTCTTCAAATAAATATGTGCTTCTGTGGACCTGAATGTTCATAGCAGTACTATTCACAATAGTCCCTAGATGTCAACAATCCAAATGTCCATTGGTAGTAGAATGGATAAAATATTAATATATTTACAAAATAGACTATTAAATAGCGATCAAAAGAAATTAGCTATAGGTACACAAAAATTTGGCTAAATCTTAAAGATAAAGCATAAACTGCATGATTTCTTTTATATACAGTTCAAAAGCAAATAATCTTGCTTTGTTCTAATAAAGCTAGGATTTATTGAGTGCTTACTATGTGACAGGTATTTTCTAAGTGCTTTACATGCACTAATTCATTTAATAGTTACAAGAGGTCTATGAGGTTAAGTATTTTTACCGCCCTTATTTCACTTATGAGAAAACTGAGAAACAGCAGACATCAAGCAACTTGCCTAAGACATCACATAGCTAATAAGTGGCAGAGCCAGGATTTAAATTCAGGCAGTTTGACTTTAGAGACCATGCACCCAAATGTTCAGTTTACAAAGAGGGAAACTTCTAACTTCTGCTCAAGGTTCTGAGTCATTTAATGGAAGACAAGAGATTATAGCTAAGAAGGTAAGATCATAGTATGAAGGAGGGCTCTGGAGAACAATCATATTTTCATGGTGTCGTGGAGGCCCCATGCTCTAGAACCACCTAGTGGGATCTTCGAAATGCAGAGCCTCCATTTCCATCCTCCCAGGTGATACATATAAATACTTTATTGTTGATAACAGTTTAAAAGAATTCTTTATATGTAAGTTTGCTGATAGATGCTTTAATCCTTGCATACACACATCAATCTCTATTGATTAGAAAAACCCACGACTTTGTTTTATTTTCTTCTAATTCAGGGCTTTTCTTGTGGTACTGTCTTGATGTCATTACAAATGTCCCATCATCTTTTCCCAATACTTTTATGCTTTATGATCTTGCTGGAAATGTCCTCTCTCCACTTTTCCACCTCTCTCTCTCCTACGCTTATGTTGATGCTCTTCACCAACTTTGTACAAGCCAGCCTGCCTTTTCCAGCTCCCAAACATTTCCTCTACCGATCTCTTAGGGCCCTAAGAATCTGTGCCTCTCTGTGGTCACTTAGAACTATATTGCCAGTTATTATTATTATTTATTTCATGGATAGGCACTTGACTGGTTTGCTAGTTTGACTATAAATAATGTGAGGGCATAAACAAGCCTTTTATTACTGCATAATATCCCACATACTGATGAATATTCACAAATACTTGTTGTCAGTGAATTCATTTCTGAAAGAGAGAGGAGTCATGGACACACGATCTTTTTTTAAAAAGTCCTTTCCCCATCTAAAATGGGCTTCCCTGATAGCCCAGTTGGTAAAAATCTGCCTGCAATGCAGGAGACCCTGGTTCGGTACCTGGGTCAGGAAGATCTGCTGGAGAATGGATAGGCTAGCCACTCCAGTATTCTTGGGCTTTCCTGGTGACTCAGCTGGTAAGGAATCCACCTGCAGTACGGGAGACCTGAGTTTGATCCCTGGGTTGGGAAGATCCCCTGGAGAAGGGAAAGGCTACCCATTCTAGTATTCTGGCCTAGAGAATTCCATGGACTATATCCATGGGGTCACAAAGAGTCAGACACGACTGAGCGACTTTCACTTTCACCCATCTAAACTAAGTTAATTGGGGGAGGAGTTAGAACACTGCATATTAGAATTTCGATGGAAGGAAAGGGTGTGTCTTGGAGGGATTCAGACAGCATTTGTGGAGTTGGCAGCTTCTGAGATGGGTCTTGAAGAAAAGTAGAGGGGAGAGGGAAAAGTGGAGCCATGAGAATGACAGAAAGTGAGCTAGGGGGCGTGGTGGAGACTACAAGGTAGTTAAGAGGAGAGCAGTATTTCAAGGCATTTTTTTCTGACAACTCAACAACAATAAAGCCGGGAGCACTAGAAAATGAGTCAACATGTTAGGTGGGTTTGGAGGAGATTGTGGAAATACTCAAGGGGTCATAATTGGAGCCAAGTGCTCCTCTCCCATCTATGTTGAAAATTAAGGTACAATATTACATTCTTTCATATGAACAGACAGGGACCAGAGAAGGTATTTACACAGGCTTATTAATTATAACATGGAAGTATATAGAAACCTTCACCATTTCAGTGGAGAAGGAACTCCTGCAATGGGAGTTGCTTAAAAAGCAATTTTGATATATGATCAAGTACATTAAAATGACTGAGTGTATCCCTGTATGTCTATGTACAAGCTGCATTTATTTTGGTGGGAACTGTCCCTGCCCATTTGTATATGAAGCTTAATACCTTCCCTTCCATTGGGGTGAGTTTTCTTTATCTGTGTTCAGTAGAATGTAACCCTTTTATATGTCAATATTGAAGCAAATTAATTTTCTAGTTTTTTCAATTTTAGCTCAATCTATTGATGTTTTCCTTTGTGAATCTCAGTCCTTTGAAGTCGTAAAAGCTTGCCAAAGATCTGTTAAAAAATATTAATTTTTTTTGCTAGCTTTCCTATGACTTGACTTGTTTATATAAACTCTGTGGTTTTCTTTTTGGGGGGAGGGGTGAGATCTAAACTGACATCTGAATTGCTAATGCATTTCCTCAACACTATTTAAAAATCCTTCTTTTCCTATTATATTTACTGTACTTTGCATGTCCTGCTGAAAGGACTCCTTTGAAGAGAAATGCCTGGCACTGCCTGGCTGGCAAGCAGTATTTTTTGTCCTGTATCCTTCTAAGTGGATCGAATGCCAAGGGTGGTCTGAGGTATTTTGTGGGTCTGCATGTTTAGTAGTGTCTAAAATCAAGACTACCACTGGTGGGTGCTGCAGGTTAGGTAACATTTGAAGGGTACTGGCTCACAATTCTGTGAAGGAACGGATGTACCAAGAAACTCTTCAACTGAGCGTGGGTAGACACAAGGAGAGAGAGAGCACCAAAGGAAGGGAAAGGTCATGATCATCAAGAGGAAGACAGAGCACATCGCACACACTGTTCTACCTCACAACTTTGCCTTGGACCAGCAGGGAAGCAATAGCTTCCCTGGTGGCTCAGTCAGTAAAGAATCTGCCTGCCATGCAGGAGACCCAGGTTTGATTCCTGGGTTGGGAAGATCCTCTGGAGAAGGGAAAGAATACCCACTCCAGTATTCTTGCCTGGAGAATCCAATGGACAGAGGAGCCTGGTGGACTACAATCCATAGGATCACAAGAGTTGGACATGACTGAGTGACTAAACCACACAGCAGGGTACAGATTCAAAGTTGTTTTGACCCACATGTGTGGCCTCTCTTAGTTTAGGCCTACCTGGAGCATTTGGAGGGCCTGAGACAAATATACCAATTGAAGTCCATGATGCTGTATGTTTAAATATTTAAAAATTATACATCAAACTTAAGAATTGTTAAATGTATTCTAAACTTTGACCTTGATTCATAAGGGCCTGGAAGTTTAGGATCTATTAAAAATTCTTGGGTTCCTTGGATTTCCTTACCAGAACGTGGCATCTTGGGATACCCAACCCTTGGCCGGCCCTCCATTTTTACCCCACCCACCAGCTCCATGCCTAATCTTACAGCCTTCCTATGCTGTGACTGATATCCTAAGGTGCAAGTGGGAACAGTCCAACCACAGATTTTACAACTACTTACCAAGGCCACTGACTTCCCTTCTTGGAATGATGTCTTCTGCCACCTGTCCTCTACTCATTCTTATTCTTTAATGCTGGGTCAATTAAGGTTGTTAGTTACAAGAAACAGAAACCAACTCTGGCTGACTTAAGCAGAAAAGGAGTTTATTAATAGGACACTGGATTGCTCAGAGTGGTAGAGATGCCTGCGAAATCAAGACTGGTGCTGTGCTGTCAGAAACAAAACCCTGAACTGATGTGACGAGGGTACCACTGCAGCTGTTCTACACCAGCTGCAGCAGCTTGCGCCACTGTGTCTGTTGACGCTAGATGCTGGAAGCCATCCAGAGTGCTACTTCAACTATTCCAGTAATTGTACCTGCTACTACCTGAGAGTTCCACATGGTCCTTGTTTTTTTGTCAGTAGCTATTACATCATGAGTGGATGTCTCTAACTCATGAAACCCGTATCATATTCTCATATCCCAACGGCCAAGGAGAGCAAACACCTGGCATTTTCAGCGTCTATAGTAGAAGGTGGGCTTTGTCCTTCATCAAGACTCTTTAGATGGGATTTTCTTCAAATACCGGAAGAGGTTTCAGACACCAGACAGCCAAAACCAATGAGAAATGACCCTTTCCTATGGGTTCTGTTCTCAAGTCTACCTTCAACTGCTTGTGGCACCTAGCTTGTGCTACTTAACCTTTCAACCTTGGGTTGACAATGACTCCTCAATAAAATGATGAGATTCGATTTAGTAATCTCTAAAGTTGGAGGGACTGATGCTGAAGCTGAAACTCCAATACTTTGGCCACCTTATGCAAAGAGTTGACTCATTGGAAAAGACTCTGATGCTGGGAGGGATTGGGGGCAGGAGGGGAAGGGGACGACAGAGGATGAGATGGCTGGATGGCATCACCGACTTGATGGACATGAGTTTGAGTAAACTCTGGGAGTTGGTGATGGACAGGGAGGCCTGGTGTGCTGCGATTCATGGGGTCACAAAGAGTCAGACACGACTGAGTGACTGAACTGAACTGAACTAAAAGTCTCTTAACGCTGAAATTCTGCGTTAAATTCTTGAAATTTCCACAAGAAATTCTGATTCTTTGAAAAAGGACGGGTTTGAAAGAATTTGCCACTTCTAAAATTGAAATGTAGTGTAAGGTATTGTTGATCAAGTTTTAGAAACTGAGTATTGTTCTAATGCCTATCTAGGTATCAAAGGTTGATGTGTCACCATTTTCTTGACTCCTTATCAATGCTGTTTGACAATGGTGCCTCCTAGTGGGTAAGGAAACTCCAGTTACAAATGACAGCAAAGGATCCTAAGACAAGAGCAGCAGACCTCTGGATTCGTTTATGTTAAGATGCTCCTCAGTTTGGTTTTCTGAAATTCTCAGAAAAGAGAGGAAGGCAGTTGTGAGCACAACTTCTGTTCTGTTTACTAGGTAAGAACTTGACTGTTAGCCCTCAGTGTTCTCACCAGTCCCCTCTACCAAACACACACCTCCCAAACCTCCAACATTCACACTCACACACAGACACACAGACACACACTTCTCTTTCAGTTAAAGCTCTGAAGGAACAACCAAAAGAGGATGAGGGGTGTCCAGCCACAAAATCATGATAAGTCATATAAAGAATTTTAGAACTGGAAGTTTAATTGAAAGACTTGCTTTAGGTCAGTAGCTAATTCATGGCAATTGGAACTAGAACCTCAGCTTCTTGATTCTCAGCTCCCTGTATAGCCCCATGCTTTTTTGAAGGAGGAGGTTCTTAATAGAAACTAAACTTCCAGGTCCTTATGAATCAAGGTCGAAGGTTAGAACATATTTAGCAACTTGTAAGTTTGATGTATGACCTTTTTATACATAATTTTCCCTTGCTTTAACATAGACCTATGTGGTTTGTTGAAAGGATAGTGATAGTCTACTTCTTTAAGGGCCTTTTAAAAAAGTACTGAAAATCCTCACCAATGAAGAGATCTCATCTGTGCTTTCTTTCCCATCTGACCAGAAGACAGACAGTTTCACGGTGCTAGTGAGGAACTAAGTTTCCAAAGTACCCTTGTTTCTTCTCCCAGCATTAGGTCTACAGGGTTCATCTAAGACATTGGTCACTATATAGGGCTTCCCTGGTGGCTCAGAGGGTAAGGCAATTGCCTGCAATGCAGGAGACCCGGGTTCGATCCCTGGCTCGGGAAGATCCCCTGGAAAAGGAAATGGCAACCCACTCCAGTATTCTTGACTGGAAAATCCCGTGGATGGGGGGTTACTATATGGCCCCCAGTATATTTGCACAGGGCAAAGTGTCCAAAGGCCTGGGTACTTGGAACTTCTTTCTTTTCTCTCCTGCCTACTCTCCCCAGATCTTTACACTTCATTAATTCTTAACAAAATAGTTAGACCTCTGATCTAGTCCTGCTTACTTGCACAGGTGAGAGTCAAGACAGACCCTCTGCCACTCAAAACAAAGTCACTCATAATCACTGCATCATTACTTGGCACCATTGCAGTTTACTTTCTATCCTGTATAAGTTCCTATAACTCTAGTATGGGGAATATGTGTATGATTCTTTGTAAGTCTCTGTAGCTCTTCTTTATATCTCTTCTCTCTAGAAATACAGTTCTCCCTCGTGCTCCTCAAAGCCTTCTCTTCATTTGCAGGCAGATTCCTCAGCGCAGTCCCTGCCATTGCTAGCAGGAAAGCTCCTGGCCTACAGAAGGGAGCACTCCTTCAAGTGATGCAGATACGAAAAACCGCAACATGATTCTCCTAGCCATGTGTGGGATGCAAGGATTTGGAGCCATTCTTTGATAGTTCTACCTCTGGCACGTCCTCAGTTCATCTGTCTCACAGAACATCTAAAGAACGGTAAATTATCAGGTCACTCTCTGATATGGCGTGGCATGTGAGAAAGATGGGCTAATTCGGAAAAAGATCCCATTTGTTTGGCAAACATAATAGGGATTAAAAACTCATCACACAGTTAATTATTGATTTTGTTTTCATGTTACCACCATTTGTACTCCGAAATCAAACTGGCTGGTATAATTCTTACTTCTAGGCAGGTTCCTAGCTAACACGAAGATGCTAATGTTGGTACTTCCTAGAAAACCAGAGATATGAACAGAAGCATAATCATAGGTATCTTCCCAAGATTAAATTGTTTCAATTTAGCAAGAAAAATGGAACCATTCCTATGCCCTCATGAGAAGATTCCATATGCCCATGAATTATTTCCAAGTTTCAAATATGACAAAGAAAGAAATTGGAGTTCTTGAATGTTCAAATAACATCACAGCCAATTCGCAAACAGCAACAGAACTCTGTATGTGGACAAAGAAAAGTCGACAGTTAACTAGAAAGATCCTTCGAGTATTATAGGAAGGCATAGATAACTAAGTTTATTATCCTCATAGACTGTGATTTTCACATTAGTCACTCCTCTGGGATAAGATACTGAAGATTTCTGTTAAATGTAGATACGATAATAGCTAACAACAAAGACTGATTGAGCATTTAACTACACACCAAGTGCCATTTTAAGAGCTTTACATGTAATAACTTACTTAATCCTCATAACAACACAAAGTGACAGGTACAGATGAGGAAATTGAGGCTTAAGACAAATGTTATGTAACTTGTCCAAGGTTACATGGTTAGAAAGTAGCAGAGTCAGGATCTGAACCTAAGCAATGTGGTTCCAGAATCCTAGCTCTTAAACTCTCATCCTGAGACTGTGTAATAGACAGTTTATGACAAGGATAATGAAGGTGATGGTAAGACTATCCAGTGTTTTGATTATCAGAATACTCCCTCATTTCCTTTCATTCTTGCAAGTACTTGGGTAGAAACTGAAGTATCAAGAGGTGAAATGGGTCCTGTTCTAATGGTTATGACTTCTAACCTTCACCTTGAGCCCAGATTCTTCTCCTGGGGGGCCAGATTCATATGGGCAGCCGTGTACCACACATCAACAGGTAGGAGTCCCACGACTGCCACAAACTTGGATGATCCAAAAGTTAATTCACAATTTTCTTCCCCAAACCTTATTTCTATCTGAAGGGGATAGTCTTTCTTTTATTTGGTAAAGTTTGGGACTATTATCTTTTCGAGTAAGGGCTCCCCTCATCATCACTCTCTCTACATTTTACTTCTAGGATTCTGTATGAATTCGTGTATGTTGGATCTTCTCAATGTGGCTTCCATGACTCTTAGCTTCTCTTTCATACTGTCTCTATCTAACTGTGCTTTGTTCTATGTTGGTTCTTCAATACTGTCTTTCAACTTGGCCAGACTGATTCCCAACATACAGTGTGTGCACACACATGCACATGCTCTCTCAAGGACTTTCCAATGTTTACCAAATAGAACAGCCTCTTGTATTGCTCTCATTATCTTTTTGAGGATGTTGAAGTCCCTTTCAGATTTTCCTATTAGTTCCATTTCCTTTAGACCAAATTTCCTATGTTGAGTTTGTTTCAGGATGTTAGTTTTTCCTTGTATGCTTTGAAAATTTCATTCAAACACTAATCTTAACTGGGGATTTCTTATTTTTGTTTTTTTCTTTAGGCCCCCCTGAGCTATCCTTTCATGTAGGATGGCTAGAGTTTTTCTTAGTTACTGTTTAGCCTGAGGGTGTCTGTCTCATCCCTGGATTTCATGTGGTGAGCTAGACTCCAGTTCTCTTCCTCTTATGGGCTCTCAGTTTCTGTTTCAATGAAGAAGCTGAACTCTAAAATCTCATCTTGCCTGGAATTCTTTATTGACTTTAGTTTCAACTGTCTACTACATTGTTCACATGGAGTCTAGGGGTCTCTCCCTGGTGCACAAAATCTGATTATATTGGTAGAATTACTTCACTGTGCTCTACCACCTACAGAATAAACTTTAAAGTCTGATCACATGTCACCTCCTCAGAAAGGGCTCATGTGAACATCCTATCTGAAGTAGCATCCTCATCACTCTTTATCCCTTATGTGGTCCTTGTTCTTGGCAGCACCTGTCATTACTGGCTATTATTACCACACATTTACTTGTTAGCTTGTCTCTTCCAGGAGAATGTAAGTTTCGTGTAGGCATTGATTTTGAATTACTTACTGTTAAATCCTCAGCACCTAGAACAGTGCCTGGCACATTGTAGGCATTCAATAAATACATGTGAATGGATGTATTAAAATTAAAATCCTTGACATGGCAGCAGTGCTTGCTTCAGCAGCACATATACTAAAATTGCCATAGAAGCAAAAGCCCTAGATGTATCAGAGCAATTAGAGTCAGGGCTCTAGAGTCAAACTGTCAAGATTGGAATCTTGGCTGCAGCACACCAACTTTGGGACCTTGAGCAAGTCACAGCCTCCTAAGCTGCAGTCTTCTCATCCGTAAAATGGGTAGTCAACCTTAGTGGGTTGCTGAGAGGAATTAGCAGACAATAGACAAGTTAGTGTGGTACGCGCAGTCACACCCATCACCAAAGGTTTTTTACTATTACACGTCCAAGCTCATCTCTGGTCATTCTCTCATCTTGTACCATGTTCCAAAGTAACAGCCCACTATGACTAACAATGCCCCAACCATATAAGCCAGCTCACATTTCTCGCTATTCCACATGCTCTTGCCCATAATGGTTACCTCCTTTCCCACTCATTTAGTCAATTTGCTTCCCATCCAAAATTAAACTCTTCTACCTAGAACCCTAGCCCAAGCATGGAAAAGAAGTGGGCTTTGATTTGCCCAGGTGGGACATGGGACAGATGCCAAATTCAAAAGGAGGTTATCCATAGGGGGTCAGGTCAATACCTTAGGATACACAGGGTTTTACAAGAGAAAGAGGAAACTGAGCTAATCAGATAAATTCATGCACTCATTCATTTGTATTCTCTTTCTTTCTCTGTCTAGAATGTGACTTAAGAGAAGCAGAAGGAAACAGCTGGCCCTGCAGGTCATGCAGACTTGGGAACTGGGGTGCCTGTTTGGGGCTCTGGGCAAGTCCTTGAGTAAATACAGAAAGCTGGTCTTTCCAGAGAAAAGGAGCTGCAAAACCCTGAGGGATGAAGGGAGTAGTAACCCAGTTCCACAGGTTTTTCTTTCTAGTTCTTATGAGGCCTGGCTTCATTCTGTTTTCTTTCTTTACATTTCGCGAGATTTCACTATCTTTACAACTTCTGTCTAGCTTGGTCCCTGTCACTGCCACTTGGCAAACTCCAGGTCATCCTTCACGTTTCAGTATTGCCTCCTCTATGAGGGATCTTTCTCTTCCTTCCTCTCTTTCTCCTTCTCATTATAATGTTTCCATGCCCATCCATCTCAATTCTGAGCTTCCAGTTATATTTCATAGATAAAAGGCATTAAGAAACAAAAATTACTAAGTTTCTGACAGACTTAGGACAATAGCACAGGCCTCTCCATTTGTCCTCTCATATTTCACTCTCTCTCTCTCACTAAGGAAATAAGCAATCAGATAGAGATACCAAATAGGAGAAAAGAGATACCAAGAGATGGCATAAAGGGAGGATATCTCAGAACTGAGCTCATGCATAGCATGAGCACTGGATACTGGTTGAGGAATAAGCAAGTTTGGTGAAGGATGGAACCAAGAATTGCAAAACCCCTTCATTTCCACACAATATTGTTCTTGATACACTCTCTTTACCTGGCATCTGTGACATCCAGCAGTCATGATTTTCTTTCCCGCTCTTGAGCTATTCCTTTGCTATCTCATCTGATAGCTATTCTTCCTATTCTACACCCAACCCTCTCAAATTTGGAAGACTCTCAGTCCTCAAGTCCTTTATTCACATCCTTCTATATACCCTTCCTAAACCATCTAAATGGGCTTCCCTGGTGGCTCAGACAGTAAAGAATCTGCCTGCAATGCAGGAGACCTGGGTTTGATCCCTGGGTTGGGGAGATTCCCTGGTCAAAGTAGGGCAAGACAACCCACTCCAGTATTCTGGCCTGGAGAATTCCATGGACAGAGGAGCCTGGCAGGCTATGGTCCATGCGGTCACAAAGAGTCAGATATGACTAAGCACAGCACAAACCATCTAAATAGCAATCATCCTCAAATCTCTGTATCTATCCAAGATCTCTCTCTGTGTGCCTCATCCACATATTTAGCTTCATATTTAGCAGTTTCACTCAGATGTCTCACAGAAACTTCAAACTCAACACGTCCAAAATGTATTTTTACTATTTCCAAGCACCATTATCTTATCAGGTGCTCAGAGAATCAACTTTGACTCCTACTTCCTTATTTCCTTCATCCAATCATCAAATTCTGTCCATTCTAATTCCTAAACATCTTCAGGTTCTATTCACTTCCTTTCACTACTACTGACACTGATCTATCCTAGCCATCAACATTCATATTAAATCACTCTAATTGCCTCCTAATTCTCTCCAATTCTCTAGCAATACTAGAGCCAAAAATGCTTTTAAAATGGAGGTCTGATCATATACCTTTGCATCTACATCTTTAAGATAAAATACCAAATCCTTGCCATGTCTTAAAAGACTCATCAAGATTTTGCCCTTATTTCTTATGAACCTCTTGAACCCTTGATGGTGTGCAGGAGAAATATGAAGAGTATCTTTAAGCCAAATAATACTTTCTAGACTCTGGTAAGAAGGCAGAACAATATATTTTTCATATCCCCATACTAATATTCAAAGACACTGCCTACTGACTCAAGTCAATGGCCAGTAGAGGGACTAACAACCTTATCCCTACTTCTGAATATTACAAATTCTCTTGGGCCCAGGGATCTCACAAAGATATGAAATCCACTTTAGTTAATGGCATTCTGGTCAAGTCCACAGATAAGGACTAAGGCCATAAAAACCAAACAGAATTTATCTACAATTCTCTCTGTCTAGACTTACACATGAAGGGCAGTTTTAGAATGAAATAAGGTATTTTATTAATTAACAGGACTGAGAGATTAGTTTAGTTCTTTATATCACAATTTCAAGTTAACGCTTGTAGGAATGCAAAGTGGTACAACATTTATGGATGGAATTTGGCATTAACAATAGTATAAAATGATGTACATACAAGGTTATTAATGTAAAAGAAGAAGACAGGAAATTACTCAAATATCCATCAATAGGGACCTGGATTAATAAACAATTCTACATCCATAATGGAGTACTAAGCAGGTGTAAAGAGGAATGAAGAAGATGTTTACATATTGCCATGGAAAGATTCCTGGTGCTTCCATATTGTGAAATTTAAAATAACCAAAGTTTAGAAGAGAGTATATAAGAGTGTGTAAGAAGGGGGTGGTACAAAAATATATATGCATTTTCATATATTTTCAAACAGAAATAGTGAAAAATAAAATTAAAACTAATTTTACAAAATAATTTCCTCTAAGGTAGGAAGTGAATGGGGACAGAGTCAAGTGAGACCTTTCTGAATGAATCTTATTCATAAGTTTGACTTTTCACTCATGTACATATATTTAATAATATAAAAACAAAATTAAGTCAAGAAGAAGTAAGAGGCAATTCCTAAAATTTAACTGATGCAGACATCTGAGTAAGCTCAGGAGAGTGTATCAGTGCAACACCCTGGTTGTGACATCATACTAGTTTTGCAAAATGTTAACACTGGGAGAAACTGGGAAACATCTGTAATATAAGGATCTCTCTGTGTTATCTCTTACAGCTGCATGGAAATCTATATAATTATCTCAATAAAAACTTCAATTAAAAAAAGAAACTAAAATAAACATACCTAACCGTATGTCAAGCTTGTGGCATAGGCACAAAGAGAACAGTTATTTAAGTTACTTTAAAACCCAGTGTTTTGATTGTGCCACCCTACTGGGATATATTCAAAGGATGAAAAGAAGGGCAAAGAACTCCTAATCTGTATTCAGTGTCTTGCTTTTACTATATGTTTAAACTAGTAGGATGAAGCTATTAGTAGTATGTTACTGTGGCAAGACATCCAGATTTCCAGACAAAAGATGTACAAGTATAAAAATTTTAAAGTTAAGTAAAATTTTTACTAAATTATGTTAAATATTATAGTATAATGCTAGGTGAAATAAGTCAGATGAAGACAAATACTGTATGACATGACTTATATGTGGAATCTAAAAAAATAAAAACAAGTGAATATTTATTACCAGTTACCAGTGAGGAAAAGGAGAAAGGAGGGGCAAGACAGGGGTATAGGATTAAGAGGTACAAAATATTATGTATAAAATAAATAAGCTGCAAGGACATATTATATGACACAGGGAATATAAACAATGTTCTATAATAAATACAAATGGAGGACAACCTATAAAACTTGTGAATCACTATATTATATACCTGTAACATATATTAACTAACTTCAATTTTAAAAATAATTAAAAAAAACTAAAATTAAAAATTAAGTAAAAAACTCTAATTTCTTTCTTGCTTTTATTTATTTTTTCTTTCATTTATTTTTATTAGTTGGAGGCTAATTGCTTTACAATATTGTAGTGGTTTTTGCCATACATTGACATGAATCAGCCATGGATTTACATGTGTGCCCCATCCTGAACCCCCCTCCCACCTCCCTCCCCATCCCATCCCTTTGGGTCTTCCCAGTGCACCAGCCCTGAGCACTTGTCTCATGCATCCAACCTGGACTGGCGATCTGTTTCACACTTGACAATATACATGTTTCAATGCTATTCTCTCAGATCATCCCACCCTCGCCTTCTCCCATAGAGTCCAAAAGTCTGTTCTATACATCTGTGTCTCTTCTCCTGTCTTGCATATAGGGTTATCATTACCATCTTTCTAAATTCCATATATATGCATTAGTATACTGTATTGGTGTTTATCTTTCTGGCTTACTTCACTCTGTATAATGGGCTCCAGTTTCATCCATCTCATTAGAACTGGTTCAAATGAATTCTTTTTAATGGCTGAGTAATATTCCATTGTCTATATGTACCACAGCTTTCTTATCCATTTGTCTGCTGATGGGCATCTAGGTTGCTTCCATGTCCTGGCTATTATAAACAGTGCTGCGATGAACATTGGGGTGCACGTGTCTCTTTCAGATCTGGTTTCCTCGGTGTGTATGCCCAGGAGTGGGATTGCTGGGTCATATGGCAGTTCTATTTCCAGTTTTTTAAGGAATCTCCACACTGTTCTCCATAGTGACTGTACTAGTTTGCATTCCCACCAACAGTGTAAGAGGGTTCCCTTTTCTCCACACCCTCTCCAGCATTTATTGCCTGTAGACTTTTGGATAGCAGCCATCCTGACTGGTGAGTAATGGTACCTCGTTGTGGTTTTGATTTGCATTTCTCTGCTAATGAGTGATGTTGAGCATCTTTTCATGTGTTTGTGAGCCATCTGTATGTCTTCTTTGGAGAAATGTCTGTTTAGATTTTTGGCCCATTTTTTGATTGGGTCATTAATTTTTCTGGAATTGAGCTGCAGGAGTTGCTTGTATATTTTTGAGATTAATCCTTTGTCTGTTGCTTCGTTTGCTATTATTTTCTCCCATTCTGAAGGCTGTCTTTTCACCTTGCTTATAGTTTCCTTTGTTGTGCAAAAGCTTTTAAGTTTAATTAGGTCCCAATATTCTGGGAGGTGGGTCATAGAGGATCTTACTGTGATTTATGTCAGAGAGTGTTTTGCCTATGTTCTCCTCTAGGAGTTTTATAGTTTTTGGTCTTACATTTAGATCTTTAATCCATTTTGAGTTTACTTTTGTGTATGGTGTTAGAAAGTGTTCTAGTTTCATTCTTTTACAAGTGGTTGACCAGTTTTCCCAGCACCACTTGTTAAAGAGGTTGTCTTTTTTCCATTGTATATTCTTGCCTCCTTTGTCGAAGATAAGGTGTCCATAGGTATGTGGATTTATCTCTGGGCTTTCTATTCTGTTCCATTGATCTATATTTCTGTCTTTGTGCCAGTACCATACTGTCTTGATGACTGTGGCTTTGTAGTAGAGTCTGAAGTCAAGCAGGTTGATTCCTCCAGTTCCATTCTTCTTTCTCAAGATTCCTTTGGCTATTCAAGGTTTTTTGTATTTCCATACAAATTGTGAAATTATTTGTTCTAGTTCTGTGAAAAATACCGTTGGTAGCTTGATAGGGATTGCATTGAATTTATAGATTGCTTTGGGTAGTACAGTCATTTTCACAATATTGATTCTTCCAATCCATGAACACGGTATGTTTCTCCATCTATTTGTGTCCTCTTTGATTTCTTTCATCAGTGTTTTATAGTTTTCTATATATAGGTCTTTTGTTTCTTTAGGTAGATATACTCCTAATTATTTCATTCTTTTTATTGCAATGGTGAATGGTATTGTTTCCTTAATTTCTCTTCCTGTTTTCTTATTGTTAGTGTATAGGAATGCAAGGGATTTCTGTGTGTTAATTTTACATCCTGCTACTTTACTATATTCATTGATTAGCTCTAGTAATTTTCTGGTAGAGTCTTTAGGGTTTTCTATGTAGAGGATCATGTCATCTGCAAACAGTGAGAGTTTTACTTCTTCTTTTCCTATCTGGATTCCTTTTATTTCTTTTTCTGCTCTGATTGCTGTGGCCAAAAGTTCCAAAACTATGTTGAATAGTAGTGGTGAGAGTGGGCACCCTTGTCTTGTTCCTGACTTTAGGGGAAATGGTTTCAATTTTTCACCATTGAGGATAATATTTGCTGTGGGTTTGTCATATAGAGCTTTTATTATGTTGAGGTATGTTCCTTCTATTCCTGCTTTCTGGAAAGTTTTTAAAAATAATTTAAAAAATTAAAATTAAAAATTAAGTAAAAAACTCTAGTTTCTTTCTTGCTCTTAAAACTTTATCTTATGGAAAATTTCAAAAGTATAAAGTAACGAAGGCTCCTATATTCATTACCCTAATCCAACAATTAACAACTCACTGGCTAATCCTGTTTTACCTATACTTCAGTCCCATTCCCACTGCTCACCCCTCACCTGATTCTTATGCAAATCCCAGACCTTATGCACAAATATTTCAGTACTTATCTCCAAATTCTAGGAACCCTTTTTGCAAAATAACTGGTATAAAATGATAAAATGATACATTAAAAACTAACAATTCTTTATTATGTAATAAATGTCTCACTAAATAAAAATTTGTAATTGTTACTTTAAACTGGAAATAATAGTGTAAACTCAAGGTTTCATGTTTGATTGTTTAAGTCTGATTGAAGAAAACCTTTTCATTTCTAATAACTTTAGATTTACATAAAAACTGCAAAGATGGTACAAGAGTCCCTGTATACCCGTCACTCAACTCCCCTAATGTTAACATCTTAGGCAACCATAGTACATTTGTCAAAACTAAGAGAGTAACACTGGTGCATTACTATTAACTCAACTCCAGATTGTATTTGGACTTCACATGTTTGTTGACTAAAATACTTTCTTTGTTCTGAATTTTTTTTTTGTTGTTGTTTTTAGATGGCAGTTGTGGGTTTGGGGGTAAGGATACCACAGAGGTGAAATGTCCTTCTGAGAACATCACCTCAGTGGGCATGTGATATCCACATGACTTACCAGTGATGTTAACTTGCTTCTTTGGTTAAGAAGGGTCAGCCAAGTTTCTCCGTTGTAAAGTTACTATGTTCCCCTTTCCAACCTCTGTTCTTTGAAAATGAGTTGTTAGGTCCAGTCTACACTTAAGGCAGGAGGGGATTATCTACATGTATTATTTGGAACTCTTCTGTAAGGAAGGTTTGTCTCTTCTCTGTGTGTATGTTCAATCATCTTTGACTCTTTGTGACCCCATGGGCTGTAGCCCACCAGGCTCCTCTGTCCATGGGATTCTCCAGGCAAGAATACTGGAGTGGGTTGCCATTTCCTCCTCAAGGGAATCTTCCTGACCCAGGAATTGAACCCATATCTCTTGTGTTTCCTGCATTGGCAGGTGGATTTTTTGCCCACTGAGCCACCTGGGAAGCAGCTCTTCTCTACCATTGATTTATTCAATAATTTATTTATATTGGTATGGACTCATATATACTTAATTTACACCTTGGGTTATAGCCTTGTACTGGGTTTCCCAGGTGGCGCTAGTGGTAAAGAACCTGCCTGCTAATTAATGCAGGAGATGTAAGAGACACAGGTTCGGTCCCTGGGTTCGGAGCCTCGTAGGTGACAGCCCATGGGGTCGCAAAGAGTTGGACATGACTGAGTAACTGGGCACGGAGCACATAGCCTAGTGCTACACTATTTTGTTGCTCTAATCTGTTCCAGTTTTGGCCACTGGGAGCTCTTTCAGATTGGTTCTTTGTTCCTTTCACATGCCCCCTCAACTTTCTGTTTTTTTTTTAGCATTATCTTACTTCCAGGCAGTATAAAATGCTCCAAGTTTGTGTTTTCTCTGCCTCAGTCCTAGAATAAATTTTCTAAAGAGCCTTGGCTCCTTTTATTGGAGAATGTATTTAGAAATGAAGATGTGGATGTGGGTTTGCTCATTACTATTGCAGTGTCACAGCTTCTAGGCCCTTTCAGTGGCAGAAATGTATGTATGTGTACTAACCCATGCACATGTATCTATATTTATTTCTGTATCTGCAGTTACATGTATATGAGTACACGTAAGTATACATATGCAGACACATATATGTATACAGGCATGTGTGTAAACATGTTAAATATGTGTACATGCTAAATATGATGTCATTCTGCCATCTCCAACTCTAATCCAGCACCACAGGGTTCACTCTAGTCTTCACTCTTATTTGTAATTTCTTTCCCTAACAGAATCTTAAACTTCTGCATATTTAAAAAGTCAATATACAAAAAGGTCCAGAAATGTAAAACAAAATTAAACAGGAAAATTTTGGGAAAATATTTGCAAATGCATGAAAAAGGTAAATATCCTTAGTTTATAAGGAATTCTTACAAAATGACAAAAAAAACTAAAGAAAGTAAACATGAAAAAGAAATGGGTAAACATACTCATAAAATATTTGACCATATTAGTAATAAAATAAATGCAAATGAAACTGTCATTGTGACCTATCAAAATGTAAACATGGTTGCTTTCATTTACCACTGGCTTGAATATAAATTGGTACAATCCTTATGAACAATAACATGACACTATGTAAAAGGAGTTTTAACTCTATTGGCTACGCTTCTGATTGGTGATGTCTCTGAGTGAAGACAATAGAAAAGCTGAATTAAAAAGTTCCTGAAAACATCAAAGTACTAATCAAATTGTCAGGAATAGTGGCTAAAATTGAAGAGTGGGAACTAAGAGAGGAAAGCCAAGGATCAAAGTCCTTCTCTTGCCCTGGGGACATTTGCTTATACAGAAGATCTCTAATGGAAAACAAGTCAGAATTCAGGGGAACATCATAAACTACTCTCCAACATCACACGAAATGCCGGGCTGAATGAAGCACACGCTGGAATCAAGATTGCAGGGAGAAATATCAATAGCCTCAGACATGCAGATGACACCACCCTTATGGCTGAAAGCAAAGAGGAACTAAAGAGCTTCTTGATGAAAGTGAAAGAGGAGAGTGAAAAGCTGGCTTACAACTCAACATTCAAAAAACTAAGATCACGGCATCCAGTCCCATTACTTCATGGCAAATAGATGGGGAAACAAAGGAACAGTGAGAGACTTAATTTTTTGGGGGGCTCCAAAATCACTGCAGATGGTGACTGCAGCCATGAAATTAAAAGATGCTTGCTCCGTGGAAGAAAAGCTATGACAAACCTAGACAACATATCAAAGAGCAGAGATGTTACTTTGCTGACAAAGGTCCATCTAGTCAAAACTATGGTTTTTACAGTAGTCATGTATGGATGTGAGTGTTGGATCATAAAGAAAGCCGAGCGCCTAAGAACTGATGCTTTTGAACTGTGGTGCTGGAGACTCTTGAGGGTCCCTTGAACTGCAAGATCACACCAGTCAATTCTAAAGGAAATCAGTCCTGAATATTCACTGGAAGGACTGATGCTGAAGCTGAAGTTCCAATACTATGGCCACATGATGTGAAGAACTGACTCACTGGAGAAGACCCTGATGCTGGGAAAGACTGAAGGCAGGAGGAGAAGGGGATGGCAGAGGATAAGATGGCTGGATGGCATCACCGACTCGATGGATATGAGTTTGAGCAAGCTCCAGGAGTTGGTGATGGACAGGGAAGCCTGGTGTGCTGCAGTCCATGGGGTCACAAAGAGATGAACATGACTGAGCAACTGAAATGAACTCTCTAACATTGAGCTAGGACCCTAAAGAGCTAGGCATGAATTGGACGTGATCAGTGCCTTCACATACTTGCAATCTCGCTTTACCTTTGATTGGCCCTGAAAATCTAAGCCTTGAACCTTGATTAAGGTAGTCCCAGACTGCTAGTGCTTAAATGTGCCAGTAGAAGGGAATGAAAGTTCTCTCTAGAGGAAGAAAGCATCATTCAATGCTGAAAATTTTCAAAATAATTTCTAGCCCACAGTCAAAATGAATCAGGTATATAAAGGGGTAAGATATCTTGATCAAGAACCAGCAAAAATGACAGACAATAATGATGAATAGGGATTTTATATACGGAGATTATCCTACATAGGTTATTGAATAAGGAAACCTACTATGTCTCATAATATAAAAGCTGAGCTTGAATACTTTTTTGAAAACAAGAGAAAGTATATAGATTTTAAAAAGAAAAACACAAAATTCAGAAAAGAAGGTGGAAGATATAGAGAATACTGTAAGGTATACCTATTTCTATACTTAATTGGGTCACAAAGTGATGAGAGAAAGAAAAAGGCAAAGGTAGTATTTGAAGAGATAATGGCTGAGAATATTCTCTAACCATAAACAATATCAATACACCTATTCAAGAGACCTAAAAACCTAAGGCAGGATTAAAACACATGCACACACACACTCCACATCACAGAAAAACTATAGAAAACAAAAGATGAAGAAACCATTTTTTCAATAACCTTAAAAATAAAGAAAGACTACCCTCAGAGAGAAGTGCAGAGTGCTAGCTTAATTCTTAATACCAATGGAAGCTAGAAAATAATAGAATCATATATAATGGAAAGAAAACATCAACCTAGAATTCTGTACCCAGTGGATATCCCTCAACACTAAAGGGACTCTAAAGAAATTCTAAAACTAACAAAAATGGAGTTTGCACTTAGCAGATTGACACACAAAAAAATGAATCCAGGTAAAACTTTACAGATGCTGAAAGAATAAATAACAAAGAAAGGATTAGTGTGTAGGTAAATCTAAATGAATAACAATAATAATAATATAATTTGGAGTGGTGTAAATACATGCAACTTACACATTTATATACACAAATATCCTATAAGTCAAGGGTTGCATTATATGGAATTAATGTGCTATATACAGTGCTTATATTGTTCAGGAAGATAATGACATCAACATTAGGATTTGATGAATTAGGGAGGCATTTCTGGGGTATACACTCAGATAATGGCAAAGGGTGCTTAAACTTCTGAATTAATAGAAGAAAAAATGAAATAACAAAACTGATTCAAACTGTATTCAATACTGATTCAAATCAGTATTCAACTGATTCAAATACATCAGGGAAGGTGCAGAAATATGTAATAGTTGGTATAAATAGAAAGCACATAAGAAGACCATAATGTCAATCAAAATATACTAAAATTAAATGTAAAAGAAATAAGTGCTCTAATTAAAAAATGAAGATTGAGTCTAGAATAAAAAAAGAACTATATTCCTTTAATGAGAGACACATGTAAAACCCAAAGATACAAAAAGTTTGAAATTTTAAAAAGGAAATAAATCCTAGAAAATTAAATCCAAAGTAGAAGGATAGAAAAAACAACAAATAGAAATTACTGAAATAGAAAATAAACACACAGTAAAAAGGAATTACAGAGTTAAAAGTCACTGATTAAAAGACTAATAAAATGGGTAAATATCTGGCCAGGCTGAGAAAGAAAAAGAAAAGGCATAAATTACTAGCATTAAGAATGAAAAAGACCCTGTAGAGATATTATGAACCACTTTATGATAAAATTGTTTCAAGTTTAGATAAAATGCACTCATTCCTAGCAAAATACAATACTTCAAGGGTGAAAGATTAATAAACAAAACCCCAAATATTCCTATAAATATTTAAGGAATTGAATCAGACATGAAAACCCTTCTCATAAGAAAGTCTGGCTTGGATGGGTTTATAGATGAGTTCTACCAATCACGTACGGAAAGCAAAAAACAGAGACTACGCCTCAATTCATTTTATGAGACTAGAGTAATTTAGATATAAAAATCTGATATGGATAGTACAAGAAAATTATAGTATAATCTTCCCACAAATATAGATGTAAAAAGTCTAAACAAAATACAAGCAAACCAAATCTAGCAATAAAAAGGATTATATGGATTATAAATCAACAGCAAGTGTGGTTAATGAAAGAATCAATGAAATTCATTGTCTTAGCAAAGAAAACCATATGATCACTTCAAAATAAACAGAAAAAAAGAATTTGATAAAATTCACCATCCATTTATGCCTGCTGCTGCTGCTGCTAAGTCGCTTCAGTCGTGTCCGACCCTGTGCAACCCCATAGATGGCAACCCACCAGGCTCCCCCATCCCTGGGGTTCTCCAGGCAAGAACACTGGAGTGGTTTGCCATTTCCTTCTCCAATGAATGAAAGTGAAAAGTGAAAGTGAAGTCACTCAGTCGTGTCTGACTCTTAGATTTTCCAGGCAAGAGTACTGGAGTGGGGTGCCACTGCCTTCTCCCCATTTATGCCTAGCAAACCCTAAGATCAGAAATAAACAAAGATTTGCTATCATTATTCTGGATACTTTATCCACTGCAGTAAAGGCTAGAGAAAGAATCCTCTTCATTCACAGATGATCAAGTATGCAGAAAATCCACACAGTTCTATATAGATAAATTATTGGAAATGATGAAGCGTGATGAATAGAAGGAATATAATGTCAATATAAGGAAGGAGAGTAAGAGAGAGAGAAAGGGGGAGGGAAAGAGGGAGAGAGAGACTGATCTACATTTAAAAGAAAATACCTAAGAATCTAACAAAAGATGTACATAACTTCTATGAAGCATAAAACTTTATTGAAAGACATCAAGGATCTAAATAAATGGGAAGACAGACATTATGTTCATAAACTGGAAGACTCAATAATAAATCTGTCAATTATTCTCAAGCTGCTATAAAGATTTGACATAATAATTTAAGGGAAAATCTCAACAGTTTTTTTAAGTGTGTATGTATAAATTGACAACTTGATTCTAAAATGGAAATGGAAAATGCAGAGACAAGTACAGCTCTTAAGAAATGTCTAAAGAAGAACACAGTGGAAAGCCCTGCTCTACTAGTAACCAGGACTTATTGTAAAGCTAAGACAATATACTCGCAGCGCAATGCCAGGCAAATAGGCCAAGAGACCAGAACAGAGCCTAGAATAATCGCGCATATATAGATGCCTGATTTATGGCAAAAGTGGTACTACAGAGCAGTCTTTTCAGCAATTGTGCTGAGACTATTGACTATCCATATGGAAAAAAATGAAACTAGACTGCTACCTTATGGTGTACCCCAAATAAATTCCAGGTGGATAGGAAAACATAACAGAATATCTTCATAATCTCAGGGGAGTAAACAATTTCATAAACAAGATACAAAAATACTGGCCACAAAATTTTAAAATGATAAATTAGACTATATTAAAATCAGAAACTTCTGTTAATCAAAAGATATCATTACAAGAATGAAGAGATGCAGCTCAATTCCAGAAAAATAAATGACCCAATCAAAAAATGGGCCAAAGAACTAAACAGACATTTCTCCAAAGAAGACATACAGATGGTTCACAAACACATGAAAAGATGCTCAACATCACTCATTATCAGAGAAATGCAAATCAAAACCACAATGAGGTACCATTACACGCCAGTCAGGATGGCTGCTATCCAAAAGTCTACAGGCAATAAATGCTGGAGAGGGTGTGGAGAAAAGGGAACCCTCTTACACTGTTGGTGGGAATGCAAACTAGTATAGCCACTATGGAGAACAGTGTGGAGATTTCTTAAAAAACTGGAAATAGAACTGCCATATGACCCAGCAATCCCACTCCTGGGCATACACACCGAGGAAACCAGATCTGAAAGAGACACGTGCACCCCAATGTTCATCGCAGCACTGTTTATAATAGTCAGGACATGGAAGCAACCAAGATGCCCATCAGCAGACGAATGGATAAGGAAGCTGTGGTACATCTACACCATGGAATACTACTCAGCCATTAAAAAGAATTCATTTGAACCAGTTCTAATGAGATGGATGAAACTGGAGCCCATTATACAGAGTGAAGTAAGCCAGAAAGATAAACACCAATACAGTATACTAATCCATATATATGGAACTTTAAAAGATGGTAACGATAACCCTATATGCAGGACAGAAGAAGAGACACAGATGTACAGAACAGACTTTTGAACTCTGTGGGAGAAGGCGAGGGTGGGATGTTCTGAGAGAATAGCATTGAAACAAGTATACTATCAAGGATGAAATGGGTCACCAGCCCAGGTTAGATGCATGAGACAGGTGCTCAGGGCTGGTGCACTGGGAGGACCCAGAGGGATGGGATGGAGAGGGAGGCGGGAGGGGGCATCGGGAAGGGGCACACATGTAAATCCATGGCTGATTCATGTCAATGTATGGCAAAAACCACTACAATATTGTAAAGCAATTAGCCTCCAACTAATAAAAATAAATGGGAAAAAGAAAAAAAAAAGAATGAAGAGATAGGTGATAAATGGCAATTAGGGAAGAATAACCAGGAAGATTACCAGTGGTCATGTGTGGTTGTGAGAGCTGGACCATAAAGAAGGCAGAGCGCCCAAGAATTGATGCCTTCAAACTGTGGTGCTGGAGGAGACTCCTGAGAGTCCTTTGGACAGCAAGGAGATCAAACCAGTCAATCTTAAGGTAAATCAAACCTGAATACTTATTGGAAGGACTGATGCTGAAGCTGAAGCTCCAGTATTTTGGTCACCAATATTTTGGATGCAAACAGCTGACTCGTTGGAAAAGTCCCTGATGCTGGGAAAGATTGAGGGCAGAAGGAGAAGAGGGCGTCAAAGGATGAGGTGGCTGGATGGCATCACTGATGCAATGGACATGAACTTCAGTAAACTCCGGGAGATGGTGAGGGACAGGGAGGCCTGGTGTGTTGCAGTTCATGGGGTTGCAAAGAGTCACACGACTGGGCGACTGAACAGCAATCAGGAAGAACTACAAGGAGATTCTATGAACCTGTGAAGTTGCTCAGTTGTGTCCAACTCTTTGCGACCCCATGGACTGTAGCCTACCAGGCTCCTCAGTCCATGGAATTTTCCAGGCAAGAGTACTGGAGTGGGTTGCCATTTCCTTCTCCAGGGGATCTTCCCAACTCAGGGATCGAACCCGGGTCTCCAGCACTACAGGCAGACGCTTTACCGTCTGAGCCACCAGGGACGCCCTAAGGAGATTCTGGGCTGCTGCTAAGTCGCTTCAGTCGTGTCCGACCCTGTGCAACCCCATAGACAGCAGCCCACCAGGCTCCCCCGTCCCTGGGATTCTCCAGGCAAGAACACTGGAGTGGGTTGCCATTTCTTTCTCCAATGCATGAAAGTGAAAAGTGAAAGTGAAGTCGCTCAGTCGTGTCTGACTCTTAGCGACCCCATGGACTACAGCCTACCAGGCTCCTCTGTCCATGGGATTTTCCAGGCAAGAGTACTGGAGTGGGAAGGAGATTCTACTACACACCAATTGGCTAAAATTGGGATGCATATAGACAGTAACATGGAAACATACATCACTATATGTAAAATAGATAGCCAATGGGAATTTGCTGTTTGACTCAGGGAACTCAAACCAGGGCTCAGTAACAACCTAGAGGGGTGGGATGGGGAGGTGGAGGAATGTTTAAGTGGGAGGGGACATAAACCTATGTCTGATTCATGTTGATGTTTGGTAGAAACCAACAAAATACTATAAAAGCAATTATCCTTCAGTTAAAAATAAATTAAAAAATTCCAACAATGCCAAGTATTAGCAAAGGTGTGTAGCATAGGTAATAATTAATCATGAGAATAAAAGGAAGGCATAAATTAACAAATAAGGACTAAAAACAGTATTTTAAACATGGGGCAGTGCCAGGAAAACTAGGACTTGGATCACCTTAGAGAGGCATATATCACTGGTAAAGGGTCAGTTTACATATCTACTTTAGAAAATAGCCTGATGTTATCTAGGAAAACTGAAGTTGTATCAAAATAAACTCTGAAACCTATTAACTCCACTCCTAGGTCTACACCCTATATGAATGCTTACTTAAGTGCACTAGGATACAGGTACAAGATTGTTTACAACAGCATTGTTCAACATAGCCAAATCTGGAAACAACTCAAATACCCATTAACATTTACATGAATAAATAAACGTGTGAATGTTTGTTCACTAACACTATACAGCACTATAGCAACACAGTAATAGAGATCAAACTAACCTGGATAAATCTCACAGACTCAAAAAGAATGTATACTGTATGATTCTATGTAAATGAAGATATCAAAAGGTGGATAAAACCAAATTACATTATTCAGGGACACCTATTTAGATGGTATAGAAAGAAAAAACATGGAAGTTAAGTCTAGATTAATGTTAATTGTGAGAGAGGTAGGGGATTGCAATCAGAAAGGGGAATTTGAGGGCTGTTGAAGTGCTGGCAGTTTTTAAATTTCTTGACCTGGGTTGCAGCTACATGGTTCCTTACTTTACAATAATTCTTTATGCTTGTATAGTGCTGTGTATGCATTTTTCTAAATGTAATACATTCTATTGAAAAAGGTTAAATCTACGTGTGATAGAGGTGTTTGTATGCATTCAAATACTAATTCTAATATCTAGGAATTCTACTTCTAAAAACTCATTTTGAGGAAATAAGGCAATCAGGGTGTGTGTGCAAGTAATTAAGTACAAGAATATTATTAATTATAACATTACTTCTAATACAGAAAAACAGAAAACAGTGTAAATATCCCACTTTAGAAGAAATTTAAGTGTAGCACATGCATATATAGTCCAGACATCTTAATGTTGCCATTAAAATGTTATATCTAAAAAAGTATTTAATCGTATAATGAGAATGCATGCTTAGCTGTGTCTGACTCTTTGCAACCCCATGGACTGTAGCCCACCAGGCTCCTCTGTCCATGGGATTTTCCAGGCAGGAATACTGGAGTGGGTTGCCATTTCCTTCTCCAGGGAATCTTCCCAACCCAAGGAGTGAACCCGTGGCTCCTGCATCTCCTGCAATGGCAGGCGGATTCTTTACCACTGGGAAGTCCCATTTACTTGTATAGCAAAATGCTAAAAATTATTAAGTTAAAAGAACCAGGATACAAAATTGCATGTATAAATGATCTCAACTTAGTGCAACTGTGATCATGGATATACATAGAAGGAAATGTTCTGAAATGCTCACTGTGATTATCTTTTGCAAATGGTATTATTTTTATCATTATAATTTTCCATAATCTCTAAATTTGTACAAAGGATATGTATTATATTATGCTAAAAACAACTTATAAATTTTCATTTTAAATGAACTACTCCTTTTAAAAAACAAAGTTAACTGAATTTTCTTATTTTATATAGACACAAATTTATTCAAAGTTATTTCATACACAAAAAAATTACCACAGTGACAATTTCAAATGCATTTCTAAGATAGTAGGCATCAGAATGCAGTTTGTTTCCTAAAGCATTCAAAGCTTAAAACCTATTCTACACTGTAACATCTCGATCTAGGATTTGTTTTATACACAAATTGGGACATCTCCATTTTTTTCCCTCAAGAAATGTCAAAATGATACAGTAATTACAGTTAATAGTTTTTTTTTTTAAAAAAAACAATCCAAACTTTGCAATTATTTTTATAGCTAATTATATTTTGTTTGCAGATCCAGGAGTTTATTAACTCAAATCCTTCTTATGTTGTTCTCTATTATTGTGTAGAAAAGAGTTAACATAGCAGGTCTCACTATTATCTCTCAAAAGGCTTGCAAGTCATACCTCCAAGGTCAGCTCTTGATTGGCATATGGGAACTTGGATGGGTTCCGCCCCTCCTAAATGAAAAGAGTGGCTCACTGTGTCTAAACTGCTTGTGCAAATGATATGATTTATCCTGAACACCTGCTTTCTTTCTGAGAGTCTGGAATTTGCTATGCACCAGGCAGAGGGTGTTTACATGACAAGCCCCTGACAAAAACCCTAGGTGCTGAATCTCTAATGAGCTTCCCTGGTGGACAACATTTCACATGTGTTGTCACAGCTGCTGGCTGGCAGAAGACCCCTGGAAGCTTGTGCCTCGCTGCCCCTGGACTACAATCCATGCACCTTCTCCTTTTGCCGATTGTGCTTTATACCCTTTAGCTAGTAATAAATCATAGCTGTGAATATGACTATATGCTGAGTCCTAGGAGTCCTCTTAGTGTTGGTAGCTCAGTCGTGTCCAACTCTTTGCAACCCCATGGGCAGTTACCAGGCTCCACTGCCCATGGAATTCTCTAGGCAAGAATACTGGAGTGGGTTACCACTTCCTTCTCCAGGAAGGAGTCCTCTTAGTAGGTCATCAAATTTGGGAGTGGTCTTGGGGATCCCTGACACATAGTTCTTAAAACTAAAACACAACTAAACATTTAATATAGTGGTAAACCTAAGTCAACAAAAATGTTTAACTCTGAGCACTTCCCTGGTGGCTCAGATGGTAAAGAGTCCGCCTGCAGTACAGGAGATGTGGGTTCGATCCCTGGGCTGGAAAGATCCCCTGGAGAAGGAAATGGCAACCCACTCCAGTATTATTGTCTGGGAAATCCCATGGGCAGAGAAGTCTGGTGGGCGACAGTCCAGGGGGTGGTAAAGAATCGGACATGACTGGGCAACTAACACACACAGAGTTCCAAATGTTATGTGCAGCCTGGATGGGATGGGGGTTTGGGGGAGAATGGATACGTGTATATGTATGGCTGAGGCCCTTTGTTGTCTACCTGAAACTATCACAACATTGTTTGCTAATCGGGTATACTTTATTTTTTATTTATTTCTTTTTTTTTCATTTATTTTTATTAGTTGGAGGCTAATTACTTTACAATATTGTAGTGGTTTTTGTCATACATTGACATGAATCAGCCATGGGTTTACATGTATTCCCCATCCTGATCCCCCCTCACTCGGGTATACTTTAATACAAAATAAAAAGTTTATTTTTATCCCTGCCACAGTCCTGGCCCTGCCGAAATGACATCAATAAAAGCGTATCACAGAAAAAAAAAAATAAAAAGTTTTAAAAATAAAAAAAATGAAGAAGCATTACATTATAAAAAAAAGAGAGAGATGTTTAATTTTAAAAAGTTTATGACACAGACATTTTCTTCTTCTAACTAGCATTTACCAAAGACCTACACAGTTGCCTGGGCTTCCCTGGTGGCTCAAACGGTAAAGAATCTGCCTGCAGTGCAGGAGACCCGGGTTTGATCCCTGGGTTGGGAAGATTCCCCGGAGAAGGAAATGCAACCCACTCCAGTACTATTGCCTGAAGAATCCCATGGACAGAGGAGACAAGAGGGTTACAGTCCAAGGGATCGCAAAGAGTTGGACACAACTGAAGTGACTTAGCAAACACACACACCCACACACACAAACACATACACACACAGAGTCACCCAGCTAGGTCCTTTCATGTATCTTAGATTATTAAATTACCAAAAGTATCAAGTTTCTAATGTTTACTAGGACCAAACTATTTCCCAACCATTTCCTATTACCCAGCACTTAAAGAGGCATTCAATAAATATGTGCTGAATGAATGAAGAGCAATTTCTATCATTACACATAAAACCAAAAAATCAAAATAGATAAAACTAGCTATAAAAATATGTACAAATTTTCATATAAATTAAAATGTT
The DNA here is from genome assembly GCF_910594005.1 of Cervus elaphus. Lineage (NCBI taxonomy): Eukaryota > Metazoa > Chordata > Mammalia > Artiodactyla > Cervidae > Cervus > Cervus elaphus. Next base: position 133,935,541 of record NC_057848.1, on the reverse strand, counting down.
ACATCCAGATTTTTCTTGCCTGATATGAAACAAGTATGTTTTCTCTTAAGTGGCAAATTTGCTGGTAAGTAGTAATCAGTTCTACTCTATCAGTATAAATGACTTCCACAAACATTCCCTTCTCTGAGCATAAATACCAGACTAAAAATAAAATTTTAACAATAAAATTAAATAAAAGGACTTTTAGTCTACCTCCTTTGTGAGTTTCAAAAATACAAACTGCTAATATTATTTTAAAAGATACAAACTACTGTCTCCATGTCAGATGTGTTTTAAATCCGTTTTTAATTACTGTAAGTCTCCCTGTGGTATATGTAATCATTCTATAATAAGGTAATTAAAATTTCTTGGCCAGCCAATTTAGGATTTACAGCTTAACTCAAGTATCAGATGCGACTAAACATAAGCCCTGATGTGTGACTTAGAAATAAACATTTAATTTTTTTTTGGAAAGGGACAATATTTATTTACTCATTTTTTTAACTTTTTATTTTATATTGGGATATAACCGATTAACAATGTTGTGATAGTTTCAGGTGAACAGCGAAGGGACTCAGCCATAATATACATATTAATTTTGAGGTGGGAGGGTGACATGACACAGCCCTGTCTTCAAAATTGAACCTATGTTCTAAAATGTTTATATTGCTGAAAACAATTGCAAATTGCCACAGGCAAGTTCTAACTTAACTGTAATCTGGAACCCATGGATATAGTGTAAACACATGCAGATTTCTAACAAACTACTGTGTGTGTTGGGGATAATGACAACATGGTCTCTGAATAGTATTACCCTTACTTTAAAAGTCAATCATCTCTTGACCTCTCACTTCAGGACCCACATTTGTTAACACTGAATATCTGGGGGCTGGGGCCTGATACATCCTGGTTTAACAAGCTCTACTCAGGATTTTCCAGTGCTAAAGTTTGAAATCTACTGCTCTAATCTTTTCCAGCAGTAAAATTCTGGTTCTGTCTCTGTATTCGAGTATGCTTCAGGCTTATAAATAAATCATTTATATCAACTAGTTCTAAGGATTTGCTAACTTGATAAGCAACAAGATTGAGCCATGTAATGTTGTGACTTCAGTTTAGGGGAAAAAAGGGGAGAACTGGTTATAGATAGTCTGTGGCAAAGAAAGATATGGATACCATACTCAGAAAGTCACCAGTGACCCAAATATATTTGCTTGGTCTAGCCTTTTCTCCATCAAAATTATCAGAGCTATTTCCAAGCAGCCAACAAATAGCAAAGTCAACTGACCTTATTTCATTTGCTTTCTCTTTGCCTACTCTGCATCAGTGTCATGTCAGAAAACTGGAAAGGATCTAGATAACCCATAACCTGAGCAAAGAGACCCTGAATACTACGGGTCATCAGATCTATTGCCAGAAAAATTCTAGTGTAGCCCTGTCTATAACACATAACAGCTATGTGAGCAATCTCTTACATAGCCAGTAGGGGGAGGCACGCACAAGCTTATGCTTCGCTCTTTGATCCACAGGACTTTAAATCTTATAGTAATGAATGGTTTGGGTTTGTTCATTTGTTTTAAACTGAGGGGATCAAAGGGAATGCAAAAAACAGGGCAAAGAAGACTGTTGAGGTGAATTTATAAAAAAAGAATGATACAAAAGAACAATTTTATATTTCTGTTTTGTCTCTAGCCCTTCTGAGAAATTACTGTTATTTTAACTATGAATTTATAATCTACTTCCAGATCCCTAGGGCTAACAGAACAATTCTAAATTGAGAAACAGGTCCTTTAAAAATTCATGTTCGATCAAGGAAAGCAACATTAACTGAATATGACATGATACTAAGGAGTTGTTGATTCTGCTAGATATGATAATAGTATTTTATACATACACAGAGACACACACAGAGTCTTTATCTATAAATACAGAGTATTTATAGGTGAAATGATATTTAGAAATTGCCAAGAAAAAAAAGACAACAGTAAAGGATAGACAGAATAAGAATGGCAAAATATTGATAACTACTGAAGCTCAGTGACAGGCCTACAGAGGTTCCTTATATTATTTCCTTTCCATTTGAAAACTTCCAAAATAAAAGGTTAAAAACTAGGAAGCTATGTTCTAGCTATTTGGGTTAACAGTGAGATTATGTGGCTGGTAACTATGTAACTTCAATGAGGTCTTGTTCTTGATATATAGCCATCTAATCACAACTGAATCACACAAAATTTAGCTATATAAAATCCCATATAATTCAACATTGTGAAACTAAAACTAACCTGTTAAATTCACTGGAAACAATACTTTATCATTGTAGAGCAAGTCACCATCTTTTAAGGTGAATGAACACTGATCTCTCATCTAGTTTTCATAATCTTATGAAGATTTTAAAGTTAAAAGACTTGGTCAAAGTCACAGAATTAGTAAAAATGATGGAGGCGGGATACTAACCCAAGTTTTATGACATGAAGGACCATCTTCTCTGTACTATACTGTCGTTTAGACCCCTTTGAAACAGATAGCAAATGTGAAATTTAGGTGAATTTTACAATTTTGCTTTCTGTGCTTGCTACTTTATAGTATATGGCAAAATCTGTTGTCTAGTTTTCTTAATGAATAAAAAAGTATGGACAGAAACAAATTTCTTGAATAAAGAATAAAATAAAAAGAATTATAATATGTTAAAATTGGAAGGGACATTAAAGCCCCTCTGTAGTCCAAAATTAAAACCTTTTCTTCAGGACACCTGGATGGATCCAGGTTTAGCTTGAGCATTTCTAGTGAGGAATGGCAGACTCAGTGAAACAGCCGCTTCATTCATGCAATTAGTTCTAATCATCAAAGAGGGCTCCCTTGCTTACAGGTGAAATCTACCTGCCACCTGTTGATTCTAGTTACAATTCCTCACCCTACACTGAATAAACACAGAATCCTCTTACACTTGATGATCTTTCAAAGCACTAAAGACATCCATTATGATCCACTATGGGCTTATGATCTGGGGACTCTTTTAGCAGTAAAAGAAAAATGAATAGATTCCTGGGTAACTAAATTTTCCTAGTCTTTTCAATAGCTCTTCCAGGCCAAGTGGTCCTCAAAGTGGGACTTAGGTATTTCTGGGTGTACTCAAACCCTTTTCAGGGGACACACATATCAGGATATTTTAAAGGCATTTAAGCCATAGCTACATTTGCCATGATTGGGTCTGTCTGAAAACAAGCCTGTGGTCTGCTGATTTTCCTTTTGTATCTCCACTCAGAAGAACCCATCTCAAAGACCAACCACTCGTCTGGGCTGAAAAGCCTGCCTAACTTCAAAGAGACAACTGGGGAATGCAAAGCTTGTGATCTGTGAGAGCAAAACAGCTTTGGAAAGGACGGGGAGAGCCACCTTATTTCATCCAGACAATATATTCACGGCAAAGCCTTATCTAATTTAGAATTAGACATCAATAGTAAAATAACTGTCATGGTGATGTCTATCAACACTTTAATTTTATTTGAAAAATGAAGTCTGATTTGTTTTTTTGAGAGAAAGTGAGCCTGATTTGGCTGATGAGTCTGACGATGATGGCTAGCTCTGCCATTTAGGTCACAGAGCAGACATTTTCCATACACTGAATGAGCTAAAGGTATGGTGCTAGAGTTTTGAAGAGAACGCATTTTTAAAAACATGCAAATGACTAAAAATTTCATCCTCACAATAAGTTTTTAACAACTGAAAGCTATGTCTGGAAGCATCTAGTTTTCAAACATCTTTTAGCAGGTTTGCCAACAAAAACTTTGCAGGCTGTGTCATTATGATGGAATTTCTAGGCTCTTTCCCACTCAGGCGATCCCATTCTGGAAGCATGCCAGTGTCTTGCTTATTAGGAACCCTCTAGGGAGAATGGGCAATATACTGATATAACACGATGGGGCTGGGGCTTGGTTCTGCACACCACACACTTCTACTTAATGTACCCAAAGGTTCCATCCAGGGCTTTTAAAGCTGTTGCAACAACTAACTAAACTGCTGACATCTTTTTCACATAAGCATTTACACCTAAATTTACAGTGATCTAGCACTTATATACGTGAATGAATGAGTTTATATTAATTGGTCTTAAATTTCACCTTCTTTGTTTTAGATCCTTTGCTACGACCTTGTAAAATAGTTTAAAATTTGGCCTAGATATTCACTTTATTAGCTAGCCCCCTGGAGAGGGCAGCTTCTGACAAAGCTTCCAGTGATCACCACCTCCAGGTCTTTACAACTTGATGTAATCCTCTCCTGTTGGGTGTGGACTGGATCTAGTGAGTTATTTCTAACTAATAGAATATGGCAGAAGTGATGGTGTGTGATTTCAGAGAGCAAGTTACAAGACTGATTTCTGTCTGCTTCCTACTGTTGTGGTCTTGCTTGCTGACTGACCCTGATGAAGCCAGCTGCCATGGAGCTGCTCTAGGGAGAAACCCAGTGATAAGGAACCTAGGGAGGCCTTGGGCCAACAGCTCATGAGAAACTCAGGCCCTCAGTCTGATAGCGTGCTTCCAACAACCATGTGAGTGAGCTTGGAAGCAGATCCATCCCCAACAGAGCCTTAAAGTGACTTTGGCCCTGGAAAATGCCTGGATTACTACCTTGTGAGAAACCCTAATCAAAATCACTGATTAAAATTTTGAATAGTATGTCACCCCATAAAGCTTGATACAGTCTCTTTGGACACAATCATCCGATCAGCTATGAAACTACCCAATTGTACTACCCTGAGGCCACATTTCTCCATCTTACCAACAAAATTTTTGTGAGAAACATGTTGAGTGGCTTCCTCAAATCAAGACTTACTGTTATCTACAGAATATTCCTTGCCAATATGGTGATTGCATTAAAAGAGGAAGTCTGTTAGTACTTGTTTTTAGTTGCTTAGAGAGGCTTGCTCGGGGCTTCCCTCATGGCTCAGCTGGTAAAGAATCTGCTTGCAATGCAGGAGACCTGGGTTCGAACCCTGGGTCAGGAAGATTCCCCTGGAGAAGGAAATGGCAACCCAGTCCAGTATTCTAATGCCTGGAGAATCCCATGGACAGAGGAGCCTGGCAGGTTACAGTCCATGAGGTGGCAAAGAACTGGACATGACTGAGCTACTTAACCACCATAGAGAGGCTTGCGACATGGAGGCCTCTACTCTCAACCCAGCCCTTTTCACTAAGACTCCTGTAGTCAGAATCGTATCTTTTGGGACCTCCTATTCTTCTGAACTCTATCTCCTCCGCTTTCTACTTCTCTAAAGTATGCTAAAAATGTGAGGGTAACCAAACATGCCCTTAACCACTGTGAACCTTACAGGGAGAGGTTCCTTTTATTCTTATTACTTCAGGTCGTTCTGAACAGATGTCTTCACAACTATTTTGAAATTTTAAAAGTGTCAGCATTATCTAAGATGAACATTGTCTAAAGCTAACGCTTAAGAAAATAAAATGCAAACTCACAATTCAAAAACCATGTAAAGCATTCCATCTGAGCTATATGTCTCCAATAATTCTACAATGTGGGGATGTTTCAGCATATGACAGATACTGGCTTCCCGCTTTAGATCTGAAAAACAAACACAGAACACCTTGTTAGGTAGAATTCAAAAGACAATTCGAGTGAATGATGAATGAATGGATGGGATCTATGGTAACATGAAGACTTCTCTAACTATAGAGATGAAATCCCCCATTCAAACAAAGCTTAACTTTTTGCCCTTTGACATCTTTGACAATATAACTTATTAATATTCTTGCCAGCTTAAAGCAATATACAAGTCAGCTATTACTAAGAAATGTAAATAACACAACAAAATACTTAACCCAAACTCTTGTAAACAGGTTTCAAAATGTATAACTCTTTCTTGATCAGCTAATAAACAACTCAATTTGCTGTCTTGAATTTTACTTCTTTTTCTGAGGTTTCCCTAAATTGCCTAAGGATATGATGTTTATTCCTTAGCCTAAAATCTAGCATTTATAGACACACTTAGGGAAGTTACACGGAATAGAAGGCAAAGAAACAAAACAGTAAAGGTAAACAGAAAGGCACTACTCTCAACATCAAAGTTAGAACTTATTTTACATCATCTATAAAATGTGTTGGATAATTCAAGACACTATCTTCACAGTGTTATTTTGAAAAACAAATTCAGATAATGTAGGAAAGACTACTGTGTAAGTTACATAATACTATTTGAAAAATAAAAGTGTTAATATCCTCATCGTCGTGATCATCACCATCACACAAAAATAGTTTGGGTGTAAGTGTCACTAGTCATGTCTACATGGAACAAGATAATTAAAGCCTTCCTGTGTTAACAGCGCTGGAGTTTCACCTGCTTGGAGATGAATAAAATCCAATGTGGCATTTTTATATTTGGAAGTAGAAGGGAGACAGGTAAAAGAACCAAGGTTAAGGATATACTGCACAAAGCAGAGAGATAACATTATCTCCTCGCTGATTTGTTAACTCAACTTAGTCTTAGCAACAAGAGCAATGGCTGCAGAAGGAACCTTAGAGGATTCACAGAAGGTATAAATAAGGAAAAGAAGTCAGTAAAGAAGACAAAAGAAAAACCATCAGAAAAGTAAGAATCAATAATACAATATTAAGAAAGTCAAGAAAATGGGGGAATTAAGGCATAAGTAGTAAGAGAAGGGAGCTCCCTGGTGCCACCTGCCAAGGCTGCAGATGCGGGTTCGATCCATAGGTTGGGAAGATACCCTGGAGAATGAAATGGCAACCTACTTCAATTTTCTTTCCTGGGAAATCCCATGGACAGAGGAGCCTGGCAGACTACAGTCCATGGGGTTGCAAAGAGTCAGACACCAATTACCGACTAAACAAGAACAAAACTTAAGAGAAGGCTGAGAAAAGGCTGTAAGAAAGATTCAACCAGGAAAAGGCCATAAATGTTCTAAGATCACATTCCGTGGAGAGGTCAGATTCAAACTCAGGATGCAGACAATGATGATATAACAAATTTAGACTGATCACCTCTCTCACTGGTCTAAGTACTCAATATGATTGTTGTCATTTAATGTCCCAACAAGCCTGCGAGATAAGTATTTTACAGATGAGGAAACTGAGACTTTGAAACCTGTTCAGGATCATATAGCAATTACAAGGGGTTGGTTTTGATCCCTGGCCTAACTCCAAAGTCAGTCCTTCCAGGATGCCAGGCTGGATTTAGACATGATCCTGGTAGTAGGAAAGGAATAGCAGGGTCAAAGAAAGTTTGATTATTTTTTGTCCGTTTTTGCTGTTGTTTTAAAGAGAACACTGTGTTTGTAAGTGTCAGTGATGAAAATCCCTTAGGATCTGGAGTCAGAAAACTTGGTGCCGGTCCAGCCTCTGTCACTACTATTGCCAGCTGACTGCTAACCTCTACAAATGCTTTCCTTGTGGCAAATGAAACGGGGACAGTGACATGATGCAGGACCTGCATGGTCTACAACTTCAGAGGGCAGTGGCAAGATTCTAATGAGAAAACAGATGGGAAAGGACTGTGTGGAGTGCAACAGTGTGGGGCTGAAGGGGTTAAGGTGGTTCGGTCTTCATTGTGGAGAAAGAGATGAGATGCACATGAAACATGGTCTCTATCTCCAGGAGAGTACAGGTGTGAATAAGGTGTGGCTTTTGTGCTGGGGAGTCATAACTACGAGGAAGACTTTTGATAAGTGCACTAGAGGACCAGGCTGAAGCCAGACAATATAAATCAGATGCCTGCAGACTTTTTTCTCTCCCTGTAAGATTATTCTGCCTTCTGATTCTACAAAAAGCTTAGGAGTTCTAGTACTGTTTTTTTTTTTTTTTTTTTTAGTACTGGTTTTAATGTTTATCTCTAGCTTCTCATTTTATTAGAAGTGACCCTTTTCATACCTTCTGCTTTCACCTTAGTTTCTCTTTCCATTTCTTTCTATTCTGATCAAAGTCTGATTCTATTCAATGCTCTGACATCAGAGTCAAGAAGTAAATGGAGACTTAGTGTTTGCCACAACAAAAATGGGTCTTTTCTCCTGTTTTCCATTTACTTTAAATGTTGCCCCTTTCATGTAACTGCAACGTGTTTCAACCTCCGTATTCAGCATTTGACATGTGCTACATTTGTTATACTGAAAGATCATAGTAGAAACGGATGCTCTAAAGACCTCTGCATTTGACACACACGTCTCCTTGGTATATGGCTGGACATGCTTATGGTCTAGTCTCTTCTAATCCACCCTCAAAAATAAAGGCAGGTTTGCTGGGGATCCTGCCTTCAAAGATTAAAACACTTTAAATGTCACTGGACCTGTCAATAAAACATCTGCCTGCAATGTGGGAGACCTGGGTTCAGTTCCTGGGTTGGGAAGTGAAATGGCATTCCACTGGAGAAGGAAATGGCAACCTACTCCAGTATTCTTGCCTGGAGAATCCCATGGACAGAGGAGCCTGGCAGGCTACAGTTCATGGGACTGCAAGAGTCGGACACAACTTAGCGCTATCTTCTGACATTTCAGGGACTAAAATCCAAACAATGATTGAGCAGCACAAGACTAACAACATAAAAACATATTGAAATTATAAGGGCAATGATGCAAAATATGGCTTATATCTAGGATAACTGAGGCACCATTTTCCATAATTCAAGTATTGATTAAATGGGTGTATTAAATAGCCCAAAAAGAAAAATCAGTTTCAAAACACAAAGGCACCATCTATGCATTCAAGCTATAGATTCCAAGAAGTTAAGCTCAAAATATGTGTTTAGATGTGAGTGTGAATTAAAGACTAACTGCTATTAATTCCTTGCTGATATAGCAAACTAAAAGGAGTATTTTCCTACAAATCAGCTCATGAAGTAGAGTAGGAAGGAATTTGAAAGTAGGTGATAATAATATGATTTGAAATTGTAATTATCTGACTGCTTAGAGATACTAGCTTAGAACATTCCTTTGAGTGACCTGACCCAGGGTTACCATGGTGTTTTGAAGATCTACTTTATCTTTAGTGACTGGGAACTCCTCCACTCTGCCTTGTATTTTCTCATTTTGCAGGGAAATTTTTAAAGATTTAAGGAAGAATCTACTTCTATGTTTAGTGTCCCTATGTTTAATTATGTGCCTATATTTTATCAAGTTATTTTCTTTTAAAAGGGGTCACTAGTAATATGGGAAGTAATATTTGATATTCTGACCAAAACTGCAGAAACACACTTAAACTGAATCAACCCACTATATGGCATAATAAGTTCAGGCTATCCAATAATAGTAGAACAACTATGTCCTCCAGGGTCTACTTTTCAGTCTGCCCCTCAAATAAGGGAGAGTTATTTAGGAAACCTGTTTCAGGTGGTTTGTTTTAAGAAGAATTTTCCTGAAAAGTATGTAGCATTCATTTTTATAATACTATTAGTTGTTCTTGGAAAAGGAGAATTTTTCATACCACCTTTTAAAAGTGAGAAGCTGCTTTTGGAGCAAGTTAATTTGACCATGGGTCAAAAATAAGTTGGGTATTTACCAATGTGACTGAAGAAAGGAATGCTCTCTGACATTCTTAGCAATGGAGTGGCAATCTCATTCTCAATGTCTGAGCTTTAAAGATCAAATTTAAGAGTTAGCTTTCTCAGAATCATTCAGTAAGGTTTTAGTTCAGCATCATTCAAAAGAAATACAATGCAAACTTCACACACAGTTAAGATTTTTTCAGTGGCCACATTAAAAAGAAGCAGGTGAAATTTAACATAGTCTATGCAATCCAATACATCCAAAGTATTATTATTTCAACATATAGTCACATTAAAAAGTACTAATGAAATATGTTACATTCTCTTCGTGTACTAAGTCTTTAAGATCCAGTGTGTTTTATTCTTATAGGACATCGCAATTAGGAGCAGTCACATTTCAAGTGCTCAGTAGCCGCATGTGGCTAGTGGCTAACAAACTGGAATGGTGCAGCTCAGGATAGATTGACTTGATTTAATTCTTATCCTCTCTCAACGGTGAGTTCGTCTGCATATCTTACACAGCCATCTGTAAAGTCATTCAGTCATTCCAAAAAGAATCTAAACTCAAACACATTTTTAAAAAGTTGAAATATAGTTAATTTATGTTATGTTAGAGTCATACAGCAAAGCTATTCAGTTATACATATATGTATATGTGTGTGTGTATATATATATTTCTTTTTCAGATTCTTTTCTATTATAAGCTATTACAACATACTGAATATAGTTCCCTGTGCTATACAGTTGGTCTCTGTTATCTATTTTATATATAGTAGTGTGTATCTGCTAATCCCAAGCGCCTAATTTATCTCTTCCCCCTGCACCCTGTTATCTGCTTTAGTAACCATAAATTTGTCTTCTATGTCTGTAAGTCTATTTCCAAACAGATGTGTTTTTAAAAAGCACTTCCACAGAAGGAAACGACAGCTTTTAGTAACCCAAATCCATCACTTAATGACTAAATCTGGAATTTCTTCACTATTGTTAATCAAAACCTTTACTGGTTTCAGTTCAGTTCAGTTCAGTTGCTCAGTCATGTCTGACTCTTTGCAACCCCATGGATTGCAGCATGCCAGGCTTCCCTGTCCATCACCAACTCCCAGAGTTTGCTCAAACTCATGTCCATTGAGTCGGCGATGCCATCCAACCATCTCATCCTCTGTCATCCCCTTCTCTTCCTGCCTTTAATCTTTACTTGTTTAGTAGCTTTTAATTATTTTATCTTGTTTAATCTACAAAACACTCAAAGGGTAGTTAACATCTGCTGAATAGCAGCCATGTGGACACTTCAAAATGTATTGAATGATCTTAGACCATCCAGTGCAGTATCTGGGATTTTTAAGTGTTCCTCCATAAGTCCTCATTTGATAGTTAATAATAACCCTGTGAGGCAAATATGTCTAGTTTCACTAAACAGAGGAAAAAACTGTGCAGTGAGATACTTAAGTTGCTGAGATCACAGAAGTAGTAAGTAGGGGGAGCAGAGCTAATAACTGAAGTCCAGTGCTCTCCACATCATACTACAATGGCTCCTGGGCTACACAGTTTTTATATGTTTCGTTAAGATCCAATCATATAACAGTTGTAACACTGACTTGGGTGATCCACTATCAAGACTGCTACAGAACCAGCTTTATTTCAGCTGCACTGTCACCAGTGATGATCAGAAATTCAGTTCAGTTCAGTTCAGTTGCTCAGTCGCATCTGACTCTTTGCGACCCCATGAACCACAGTACGCCAGGCCTCCCTATCACCAACTCCCGGAGTCCACCCAAACCCATGTCCATCGAGTTGGTGATGCCATCCAACCATCTCATCCTCTGTCGTCCCCTTCCCCTCCTGCCCCTAATCCCTCCCAGCATCAGGGTCTTTTCCAATGAGTCAGCTCTTCGCATCAGGTGGCCAAAGTATTGGAGTTTCAGCTTTAGCATCAGTCCTTCCAATGAACACCCAGGACTTATCTCCTTTAGGATGGACTGGTTGGATCTCCTTGCAGTCCAAGGGACTCTCAAGAGTCTTCTCCAATACTACAGTTCAAAAGCATCAATTCTTCGGTGCTCAGCTTTCTTTATAGTCCAACTCTCACATCCATACATGTCTACTGGAAAAACCATAGACTTGACTAGATGGACCTTTGTTGGTAAAGTAATGTCTCTGCTTTTTAATACGCTGTTTAGGTTGGTCATAACTTTCCTTCCAAGGAGTAAGTGTCTTTTAATTTCATGGCTGCAATCACCATCTGCAGTGATTTTGGAGCCCAGAAAAATAAAGGCAGCCACTGTTTCCACTGTTTCCCCATCTATTTGCCATGAAGTGATGGGACCGGATGCCTTGAAATTAGACACTGATTTTTAACTGACAAATACATAAGTATTCTCACTTGTTTCCAAAGAATCTCCAGGTTGTGTTAGAAATTCAATAGTTAAAATTCAGAGCTGACCCAGACTCCAACTGCACATAAAGAATGTTCTAATCTAGCCATAAAATAATTAGGACAAGGATTAATGTGTTCATTTGAATCAATATTAATAACAAAATAACTAAATGAAAGTCATTATTGACTCAACATTTTTTCCTTGGCGAGCTGAAATTAATGATCATGTGGTATTTTAAGAAAGGGATCCAAGCAGAATCTTGGAAAGATTATACCAGCCAAGTTAAATGCTGCTGCTGAGCTCCACCTTTATCTAATAACCAGTTTGAAGACTAAAGATCCCAGCTGCCTTTGGCAATAATATAGGTCAGGCTGGCTTTAATGAGGCCATCTTCCTATAAATCAAGAAAATTGACCTTCTCAACTAGAGGATGACCGGAGGCCTAGACAGGCCCCCACACCAATCTGAGGTAAGGGGAAACTCATTATTTCTTTGATCTTCTACACATTTTACTAGCACATTTTATTATCTTTTTTTCACATACAATGAGAAATGCAAGCAGCTTGTAATTTCTTTGAATTCTTGCCCACTTAATTCAGTCTTACAGCCTAATATCTCACCTGTTAGGTGCATGAAAAAAAGCAGCAGCATACCATTAATTGAGAATATTTGACTAGTGCAAATTTTGTTCTTAAATAGGCAAATATATCAGTTAGAAATCAATATCAACTACACTATTGTCGTTTAGTTGCTAAGTCGTGTCTGACTCTTTGCGACCCCATGCACTGTAGCCTGCCAGGCTCCTCTCTCCTTGGGATTTCCCAGGCAAGAATACTGGAGTGGGTTGCCATTTCCTTTTCCAAGGGATCTTCCTGACCCAAAGATCAAACCTGTACCTCTTGCATTGGCAGGCAGATGCTTTACCACTGAGCCACCAGGGAAGCCCCTTAACTACATTAAGCATTTACAAATTAATGATTTTAGTAGTATATTTCCCAAAGAATTTTGAGTTCTGAAAGTGTAATAAATATATTAAACCATCCTGGCCAGCTGAATACCAAATTTAAACAAAATTCAACACTATATTTGAGGTATTATCAACAACTATCAGCAGTAAATTATAATAAAGCCAATTACTGTGAGAACTACTTGTCTTCCTTCTCATTCTTCATTAGGATGAGTTTGGTAAGTATCATTTATTTCTAGGGACTTGCATTTAAAACAACTCCAGGTCATTCTTAATCAGTATTGAAGGACTATAATTCATTTAGCTTGTTAATTAGATATTAATAAAGATACAGGTGATCAGTTCGATGATCTTTATAATATTTATCTTCTGAGCTGTTAAAATGTTCTGAAAGAAGAGCATGTGCTTAAAAACTATCTATAAATAGAGCCAACATTAGGTTCAAATGAAACCAAATTATTTGTCACTTATAGGATGTAACTCTGAGTCATCTATTTAAGGAGTTACTCAACCATGAATTTGGTGAGGATCTGTTTTGAACTAATAAAAACAGAAAGATGTTAGTTACATGGATAAAGGAAAAAAGCAGAGGTGACTGAAATTCAAACAACATAAAGTTTCAGCATTAGAGTTTTTCTCAAATATATGAATGACCATTATTATAATCATATTTTACACATGATAAAAGAAGAAATATAATGTTCTAAACATCTCTTGAAGGTACAATTCCTCTGCTGCTTTTTATTTGGGGAAAATGTAAACCAAAAAAGCTTTACAAAAAGGGAGAAAGACTGGGGCATTTTACTATTATAAAACCCAGACACTGGGGACTTCCCTGGCAGTCTAGTGGTTAAAGAGTTCTCCTTCCAATACAGGGGGTGCGGGTTTGATCCCTGGTTGGGGAGCTAAGATACCACATGCCTCGGGGCCAAAAAGCCAAAACATTAAACAGAAGCAATACGGTAACAAACTCAATAAAGACTTAAGGAAAAAAAACCCGGACAACTATTTCAAAATGGTACTCCTTTATGAAAGAAAATTGGAGAAATATCAGTTTATGCTTCAATTACTTTTCAATATCAAAGTCTTGAAAAATACGTTAGGAGCTGAAGGAACTTTGTGGGATGACAGAGTGTACTATATTTAAACTCATCATATATACATATTAGAACTCTTTGGACTATATACTTAAATGGATTCATTTTATTCTGCCTAAATTTTTATTCAATAAAGCTTGAAAAAGAAGTGTTATTGCAATAAGACAGGAATTCAACTAATAAGTATCAAGTAAAAAAATGTTCACATAACTTGTATTTTACATTTTCCTAATTATGCCATCTACATAGTTTTCCCCCATTATCCGAAAGTAGAGTGTTTCTATGAAACCTCCTATAAGCCAAAATGGCATAAAAGGAAGATGCAGTTACTTTTTTTCATAAAAGCAAAAATTATCTTCAGATTTTTTTTTTCAGTTAGTGAAAACCGGTACTAATGTAGGTCTTTTGTAAAAGCAAAATGCTGTGAAGTGAATTTTTTAAAAGTGGGAGATACGTGTATTTAGTTTCTATTTTTATTTACTTCCAGCTGAGTTCAACAGGGATATGTGGTAGGAGAGGTTGCCTCATGACCCACTCCTGCTACACTTCTTTCTTCCACAATGGGGCAAGCCCAGGAAATACTGCCAGCAGGAGCAAAATTCTCCCCAGAAAGCAATCGACAGTGTATAATATACAAATAAAAGAATAAGTGAGGCTGAAATTCTCTATGGCATAGTGAAATAACTATCATAATTTTTAAAAATAACATGAGTTTCCTGTATCCAGCAGTTGGATACTTCTGTCAACAAATCTCATGATAGGAAAAAAAAACTTATTAATGAAAAAATAAGTACCAATGAATGGCACTTATTTTGAAAAGGATTAAGAAAAACAACTAGCTAATTATTTTGATAAACAGCAGCTTAAAATAGGAGATTATGCATAACCCTGCAGACTCACAGCCACAACTGCCAAAATTAAATCTTTGTTTTGTTGGTCTACTGCCCAAATCCAGACTTATATGGATAGTTGCAAATGGCTAAGAGGTATGTGTAACTTAAATAGTTCACCTTGTTATCTTTATTTAAAAAGACTAATGAAACAGCTTCAAAGAACAGTAGTAGAATCAAGGACAGCAGCTAAATGTGGCAGAGAGGAGAGGACAGCTTTTGTACACAGTGGAACTCTGGACTAGGGAAACAGGGAATTCTGAAAAGGCCATATTTCTCCTTGTTTTAATAAAATTTTAAGTAAACAGTACATTGCTCTGCCCTTAGAATAAACTATCTTCATTTAATCCTCTCCACAAAGCCAGGAGGCAGCACACTTAAATTTCTGAAAATGTGGCAGCTCTCTACATTGGCAATTTTTAAACTTATTTGGGGCCAGAAGCCATTTTCTAAATCTGCTATAGTGATAAAGATTTTGTAGAAAAAGAAGGAAAAAGCCCAAGGGATTGATCTAGATACTGATGTCCAAGGACATGAGTTTGAGCAAACTCTGGGAGATCGTGAAGGACAGGGAAGCCTGGTGTGCTGTAGTCTATGGGGTCGTGAAGAGTTGGACAGGACTTACAGACTGAACAACAACAACAAAGGATAAAATAATCATCTAACCCATCTCAAGGAGATCACAAAAGCACTATTGAGAGTGGAAAGCTACAGAAATTAGTGCCTCCTTGTACACGTGCATAATGAGCACAATTTGAGGACCACCACTACTTAGATTAAAAAAATAAGCATATACCTTATATTATTTTATAGCTTCCCTGGTAGCTCAGATGGTAAAGAATCTGCCTGCAATGCAGGAGGCCTGGGTTCAATCCCTGGGTTGAGAAGATCCACTGGAGAAGGGAATGGCAACCCAATCCAGTATTCTTGCCTGGAGAATCCCATGGACAGACCACGAGGTCGCAAACAGTTGGACACGACTGAGTGACTAACACTTTCATGTCATATTATTTTAGCTTCTACCCCAAACCTAGCACTTTGCTGTGTGAAATGCATGAAACTATCACAAAGTCTTTTTCTTCTTTTTTTGAAAATTACAGAATGTTTTCCTGGGGACATTCCATGTGGCCCAATTTCTTGTTTCCTATCTTGATATCAAAATAATATAAATTGTTTACTTATTAGAGTATAGTGTTTAACACATAAAATAAGTATACCTGATGTTCAGGGGTTTGCCCATTT
The DNA here is from genome assembly GCF_910594005.1 of Cervus elaphus. NCBI lineage: Eukaryota > Metazoa > Chordata > Mammalia > Artiodactyla > Cervidae > Cervus > Cervus elaphus. The sequence continues at coordinate 133,919,492 of NC_057848.1, read as the reverse complement.
GTTGTAGGTTGAATATCAGAATATGTATTTCTTTAATTTTTAAAGAATGTACATTTATAGTCAACCAGTCTTTTTTCTTGGCTTTTTTCTCTACAGCTCCTTTGCCATTTCACAAGACGTGGAATGGGTAAAACATAAGTTTCCTTAAAAGTTGAGAGAGAAACAGAGGCTTCTGGCATCTGATCCTCATATAGTTTAGTGCAATCCCAGTGAGGCAGAGCCGGTGAAAACAAGGAAAGGAAGTTAGGTAGGGCCTTAATCCCTCTTCACTTGAGAGTCACTTGTGACCTAGGTGGTGTAGTGGTAAATAACCCATCTGCCAATGCAAGAGATGCAAGAGACTGGGGTTTGATCCCTGGGTCAGGAAGATCCCCTGGAGGAAGGCATAGCAACCCACACCAGTATTCTTGCCTGGAGAATCCCCATGGACAGAGGAGCCTAGCAGGCTATAGTCCATGGGATAGCAAAAAGTCAGACACAACTGAGCACACACAAGTCTAGTTCATGTCTTAGTAACATGAGAAACAAATACAAATAATACCTTATTCAGGTCATTCTAGATAATGGTTTATTTCATATAAGTGACTTTTCCAGAAAGAGTGCCAATGTGTCCTAGTTTGCCCAGTTCTTTCTAGTTGTAGCACTGAAAGTTCTGTGTCCCAAGAACCTGCCCTCAGTCCCAGGTAAACTTCGATGGTTGGTCACCTATTTCCTGAGATCTGGCACTTATCCTTTCAAATGCTAACACTCTCCTGCTTGGAGACAGTTATGATGTAATAGAGCAACAGATCTGTAGTCAAAAGGCCTGTGTTTAAATCTTGGTGGCTGAGATGGTAAAGAATTTGCCTGTGATGTGGAAGACCCAGGTTTAATCCCTGGGTTAGGAAGATCTGGAGAAGGGAATGGCTACTCACTCCAGTATTCTTGCCTGGAGAATCCCATGGACAGAGGAGCCTGGCAGGCTACAGCCCACGGGGTCACAAAGAATTGGACACGACTGAGCAACTAACATCTTTCCAACTAACAACTTTCCATCACTTAGAAGATGTTATAACCCTGAACGTTGGTTTCATCATCTATAAAATGAAAAGACTAAGAGAATAGCTCCCACACTCGTCGTAGTTAGTCCTGGGTGATTGTGAAAGTGCTTGCCACGGGGCATGACACAGAGCATGTGCACCATAAGTTGTTTCCTTTCCCTTTGACCATTTTTGGTGGAAATAATTCTCTCTTACCTTTAACAAATGTCAGTCAAACCAAGTTTGATGCCAAGAAGTTGGCAACACGAACATCCAATAACTGAAACATACTACTACATAGTTCTAAACCTACTCTTATTTTGAAATTTTTCATCTACATTTTTTTTGGGAAACCACTTAAAAGAGTTCATAAGGAACCAAATCTGAAGTTGACCAAAGAATTATTTGTGTGTGTGTGTGGGGGGGGTAGTAAAAAGCAGGTACAGTTGAAGTGTCTAATAATGAGACACTGGTTTTTAAAAAAAGCGAAACAGAATCCACATAGCTGTGTGTGTGTGGCCCACTGACTACTGGCATCATTACTCTTCTAGACAGTCCTTAGAGTCATCCTCACACCAACTACTACTTTTCTCCCACTTCCACATGCAGCTGCCAAAACCTGTCCATTCAATTTTTGTAACACCTGTCAAAACAATCTGCCACTTCCTGCACTTAGCCTAGTTTCAGCCCTCATGGATTCTTGTCTGGATCACAGTAAAGATCTTCCAGTGGGTTTCTTTGCCTCCAGTTCCTTCTTTTCACTCTACTCATTAAATTGTCATCATCGCTTTTTATTCTAAAACAAGTATTATCATATCACTCCAAAAACCTTCATGGCTGTCCATTCTATCTACCAAGATGTTGTAATCCCTCAGCTCCACATGGGAAGTCTTTCCAAAATGATCTTTAAGTCAAACAACTTAACTGGGGTCCACAAAGCTATTTAGCAACATAACTGGAAGAAGAACCAGTTCTCTTATTTCTTGAATTTTCCAGGTGGCTCAGTAGTAAAGAATTTGTCTGCCAAGCAGGAGACCTAGGTTTCAACCCTGGGTTGGGAAGATCCCCTGGAGAAGGGAATGGCAACCCACTCCAGTATTCTTGCCTGAAGAATCTCAGGGACAGAGGAGCCTGGAGGGCTACAGTCCAGGGGGTCGCATAGAGTTGGACACAACTGGGTGCGTGCGTGTGTGCGTGCGCACACACACACACACACACACACACACACACACACACACACACACACCCCTTCTGCTTCCTAGTCAAGTAATTTAGGTTAACTTTTTTCTTTCAATTTTGGGGTGGGGGAATGATGTCACACATATTACATTCATTTCTAACTTCTCCCATCATCCTCGCTGACTCCTACTGTGAACTACCCACAGCTACTGCAACACCTCCTCTATCCCCCATGCTCTTTGTGCTCTTGAAAACCCTGCTCCCTCTGTTTGATGCTCTGTGTGCTTCCTTCTCTGTTTAAAAACACCAACTCATCCATTGAAATTCTACCCACACTTTGCCGCAAAGTTCTCCTCAAGAGTCTCCTCAGCTGAGGTAGGCACGCCCTACTGTGATCCCACAACAGCTTCCCTATACACAACTCAGTATTTCAGTCTTTCCCAAACTGTGCTAGTGCTGGTGAGTTACATTCTGGCTGACACTGCTGGAAGGCATCACCAGGCACACATAACTCCCTCAACCAATGTCTATTATGTCTTCTCTCTCACATTAAATTGTACATGTGTGTGTTATCACTGAATCAGAGAGTGCTGGAAATGGGACAGTAAGGGAGCCATCATCACACACTCCTCTTCATCCTCACATTTTACTCCTAAGGGAAACGATGTGCTGAAGTCACACAGCTAGTTCATAGCACAACTAGAAAATGAATTCAGGTCTCTGAGTCTCAATCTTTCTGTTACTCTATACTCTACTGGAAGAGAACTCTAAATATCTCCAAAATTGCAGACAATCTAGTCCAGGAAGCACATACATACTGATTAAAGCATTTTCAGAAAATGACCCAAAAATGCCATCTGTGTGAAGATAATTGGCTGCTAATGTTATTTTGTATATTGTATTATAACTTAAAATGAAAAACTTCAAGGTGCTACTGAGTACACTGGCTTAAAGCAAAAGCAACATCTGCCTAACATTTCTATGTCACCGTAGAGTGTATGCCTTGTATTATTTAATATTATAAATTACATGGCCAAAAAAAGTCTTCTCTTAAAAGAATGAAGAAAGAAAATGAATGTGTTAGTCGCTCAATCATGTCCATCTCTTTGCGACCCCATGGACTGTAGCACTCCAGGCTTCCCTGTCCATTATTAACTCCTGGAGCTTGCTCAAACTCATGTCCACTGAGTCAGTGATGCCATCCAACCATTTCATCCTCTGTCACCCCCTTCTCTTCATGCCCTCAATCTTTTGGGTCTTTTCTAATGAGTTGGTCTTTACATCAGATGGCCAAAGTGTTGGAGCTTCAGTTTCAGCATCAGACCTTCCAATGAATATTCAGGATTGATTTCCTTTAGGATTGACTGGTTTGATCTCCTTGCAGTCCAAGAAGTCTTAAGAGTCTTCTCCAACACCACAGTTCAAAAGCATAAATTCTTTGGTGCTCATCCTTCTTTATTAGGTTAAATGATCACATAATTCCAAAAGAAGTATATGAAAAGAGCACATCTAATTTTCTTCCACTAGAGGACACTAAAGATCATATTATAGCTAGTTAGGCAAATAATGTCACCAAGATCTCTGGCTACAGACAATAATATTATTGCTCTTGATAATATAATACACAGATGAGATGGTTATTTGCCTTTGACATGTCTAAAAGCAATAACCATTATCTAACATTTTTGGAGTCAGTCTCAGAAAATGTGTGGACTCATTTAACCCTCACAACAACCCTAAGAGGTAGATGATACTCACTTTATACATGAGGAATCTGAGGCAGAGAGCAGTTAAGTCACTCACTCACAGATGCAAGTTATAAATAAGCTCTTTGTAGGGACTTCCCAGGTGGGGCTAGTGGTAAAGAACCCGCCTACAATGGAGACTTAAGAGACGTGAGTTCGATCCCTGGGTTGGGAAGATCCCCTGAAGAAGGACATGGCAACCCACTCCAGTATTCTTGCCTGGAGAATCCATGGACAGAGGAGCCTGGTGGGCTACAGTCCATGTGGCCGCAGAGAGTCAGACACTATTGAAGAGACTTAGCTAGAAATATAGAAGCTGAAATATAGAGTCTTGATTAAAGTTATATCAGAGCAAAGTTCAGTAATAAAATCCTACTATCTTTCAAAAAATTCTCAGTTTAGTCTATCCAAGCCACCTGATTATGTTTTTGAAAACCTAGACTGCTGTAAGGTGCAGAATCATTAAAAATACAACTAGGTAGGGCTTCCAGAATGGCTGTGAGTGCAAGGAAACCTCTCCCATAGAGAGACGAATATGAAGCAGGCTAAAATTAAGTCATTCAAAGTCTCTGGAGATTGATCAAAAGACTTACAACAAATTGAGAAGCAGTTATTCAATAACATCTATAGAAACTCGATAAGAAGAATGGGAGGCTGTGGCATTCAGGACTGGGACTGAACCTGTGTCCCCTTAGTTCTGCCTGAGGAGGACCTGTTCAAAGGGGCCCAGCAGCTGTGTGCAGATCAGCTCCATGAGGTAGAAAAGCTGTTTGGGGTGGATACCACAGCTGGTGAACATCAGCATATCCCACTTTCCACGGTTCCATGCTGTGGAAGGCTACCTTGAGTGGCTGGTAGAAGCTGGATGGCAGCGCCTAGTTGCCACTCCCAAGTCCAGCTAAATCCAGATTTATCTGGGCAGGGCAGCTGGTAAAGAGTAGTCAGTCCCCCTTTCCTGCGCTGCTGGAGAGCCACAGAGGTGGGCTCGGCAGCCCAGTGGCAGCTGCAATCTCCTTCAACTTTCTAGGCCAAAGAACTTGTCCAAGACAGTTAGCATCTGGTGAACAATGGCAGATATCATCCTCCCTGGCTCTGATGTGGAAGATCCCCATGGAGTGGTAGTAGCAGCCAGAAGGGAGCGCCCCTCCTCTCCTTGCAACCCCCCCCCCCTCCGCCCCCATACAGCTTGCTCCATAGGGAAGATCTGCGAAGAGTAGCCAGTGAAGAGGAGTTTCCCTTTCCACCACACTCTTGTTCCATAGAAGAGATTCTGCCCAGGGGAGGGTATAGCAAGCTTCATAGGCTAGCAAATCCTTCCCCTGACAAGGGGCTCAACTTTAACTGGATCAGAATATGGAGTAAGTTATACCACAAGGCATTGTCAAAAACAATAGAGCAATCACTAACAATTAGTACAGTATGATGCCAACAGAGGTAGATCATCTAATGGGAGATCAGGGGAAGAGCAGGTCGAAGGAGCCCAGTTAAAGCCAGAGTCATTCCTAATAGGAAAGTTGTGCACATTCTCAAGGCTACTCCCTCTGAAGAGACCTACCAGAGGTTGCACTGAACCAACAAGTCACTAAACAAACAAGCAAACAAGAACAAGTCCTGGAGTACAGGAGGGCTGTTAGTATCCAGATCTACTGTAACAAAAACTTGAGACACACAAAAGACAGGAAAGTGGGATCCTTGTACATGTTTACGGGAAAGAATGATCCTTGTACATGTTTTTTTAAAAGCAGAAAATAGAAACTGCCTTAAGGAGGCCCAGATGTTGGACTTATCAAAAAAAACCTCAAACTTGCTACTATAAATGCATTCATAGAACTAAATGAAATTCACATTTAAAGGATTTTTAAAAGGTGTTACAACAATGTCTCATCAAATAGAATATTAGTAAAGAGAAATTATTTTAAAAAGAACAAAATTTATACTTTGCTATTAAAAGTACAATAACCAAAATGAAATATTTACTAGAGAGGTTCAAAAGTAGATTTGAGCTGGCAGAAAAAAACACAAACTTCAAGACAGATTATTGATAGAGATTATGAAATCTGAAGAATATGGAAGAGAAAAGAATGAAGAAAAAAATGAACAGAGCATCAGAGAAATATGAGACACCATTAATACACTAATATATGTATAATGGGAATACCATAAAGAGAGAAGAGAAAAAAAGAGCTGAAAAATATACTGATAAAAAGATTGAATAAATAAATTGGGAAAACAAACCTCCCAGGTAGAAGATATTCAAATACTAACCAAGTCATCTGATTCTATTCTTTAAGATTTCCTGAACCTGTTTCTGTGTGTCCATTTCAACTGCCACTTGGAAGTTAGTTGAGGTCATCATTTATCTTGCCCAGATTACTGCAAATCTCATCCTTATATTATAGCCAAAGTTTTTTCTAAAACTAAAATCCAATCATACCTGACTACCAGTCCCCTGCCCCACACTCAAACTCCATTCCCCTTAGATGTAGCTTGGCCCATTTACAGCTTTTCAGATTCACCACAGTATTTATTTTAAGAAGAGGTTCCTGGCCCACATCCCATACCTACTAGATTGGACTCACTGAGGGAGGAGGCCCAAAACCAATCCGTGCTTTTAATGGTGGTGCTTTAGTGGTGCTTTTAAGCACCACCTTCACTCTCCTCTCCCACAATTCTTCTGAACAATGAAGAATGAAAGCCACAGTGAACGGGCCTCTGCGTATGTCTTTACCCTTAGCTCTCACTGCTCCCAGAAAGTTTCAAATGGTGATCATGATGTGACCACAGAGGGCTATATTGTGGGAGATGGTAACCAGAAATTCATACAGTATAATAAATAAATGCATAAAATTATTTAGGGAAACATAATTCCACTGTATGAATAAATAAACCCTTAATTCCATTTAAACATTGTGGTCTAACTGGATGCATTTCTCTTTTACCCCCTGAAGCCCAATTAATATTTCAATAAACACATTAAAAAAGACATGGACACACAAAGATAAAAACAACAAGAGAGGAGGCAACAGCACACTAGATGAGTAAACAAAATCTTAGATGGTAGAAAGTAAATGGATAAAGTCAGCACATCAGAGAAAGCTGAAATCCCAGTGTGGCCACCATTAAGATGTGACTCTCAATCTCTTACAACAGTGATTGTGACTGACTGAGAATCCCAGGCAAAGCACTATGAATCCGTCACTGTGTTCCCATCACCACCATGCTTCTCACAGGTGGAGAGTCAGGACTATTAAGGCAGGCTCATTTTTATTTAGGTATGGGACTCTGAAGGCCCATATTGGCTCAAGGACTCCCAACAGGCTTCACCAAAACTTTCTGGAAATGGCACCTTAGTCTAAGATTTTTTCCTGCTCTTTTTCCTCCAAAGGACTCAGACCTGCATAACCTGTGATGGTTCTCTCAGTCTCTTTAGGCTACCTCCCCCTTTTCACTTACAGGTAGTTTTCCAATTAATTTCTTGCAAATCCAATCCGTTCTTGGCATATGGTTTTTGTAGAACCTGAACTAACACACCAAGCTTACATGAGGCAAGACAGTAAGAAGTAAGCTCTAAAGTCTACCAAAATGCTCCCCAAAAGGTTTAGGAAAAGGAAACACCATGTATCTTTGAAGCCAGGAGTATACAGAGGAGCAGACAACAGAAGGATTGGCTGAACCTTTACAGGAGTAGTTTGACCCTAGACATCCTCAACCAAGCAAATTATTCCTGTCTTACTCTTTGGAGACTTGAGACACCAGACTCAGCTCACATCAAAATGAAGTGTTGTATCTCAATAGGAGGACTAACTGTAAAGTCTATGTGTGAAATAAATAAGCATGTTAAAATAAAGACCCTTACCTCCTTCCCCAACGTGGCTCCTGGAACTACTGCAATCAGGCTTAGAAATGAGTACCTCCCCATTATGTACACACAGCCCTAGCCCAAGATACAAGATTGAGAGATTGTTCTCTGTTAAGCCAACCTGCTTAAGAACAAAAGACCTACAGATACTGACATCCATAGGGCTCTTGAAAAATGGTTCAGTCCTTGTTAGATCACTTGGAATTAAGTTACTCATGTACATAGTTTCCAGGCAACTGGTTAAGACTTCTTTCTTAAAAATAAAAGAAGAGCCAAGGATCATCAGACATTTGAGGAAAGCCTCTAAAAGGTAAGAGACTAACAAACAAATAGGAAGAAAATATTTCTGAGGAAACCATTACCAGGATAAATAAAGCAAATAAAATTTCAAAAAATGTACTATTTTGAGATAAATAAGAATGATATGAAATCTATGAAACAAGAATATGAAACTATATAATACTAATAATTTAAAAGAGGAACACTCAGGGGTACAAAATAAGTTCTTAAAAATAGAAAATGAGAGCAAAAACAGGAGATTCAAATAGAAGGGCTAGAAGATCAAGTTGAATAAACATTTCAAAGTAGAACAAAAAAACAAAGAGATAGAAATAGAGAAGAAAAGGTTAGAGATAAAGATCAATCCTATGAGCCCCGACTCTCATATTATTTGAATAATAGCAACTCCAAAACTGAAGAGAAAAACTGGATAAAAGGAATTTATTTAAGAAATAATACAAAAAAAATTTCTCTGAAGAACCAGTTTCCAGATTTAAAAAGGTTTCTAATAACCAAACACAATGACTTTTAAAAAGGCTGACACTTAAGCCCAGCATAGTGGTATTTCAGGATACTAAAGAAAATACCATTAAAGTTTTCAGAGAAAGAGAAAAAGGGCCAGATACTATTCTAAGTGCTTTATTTTTGTTGCTTACCTACTCTTCTCAATAAATCTAGAGGTAAGTAAGGTTATTATGCCCAAGTTTCAGATGAGGAAACAGGCACAGGGAGGTTAAGAGACATTCCCAAGCTACAAATCTGATAAATATGATATGAACCCAAGCTGATTGCATAGGATAAGCTTTTATCCATATGATATACTTCCTCAAAATTCTAAGAACAAGCTACTTCCAATGTAGAATTCTGCATCCACCCAAACTATCAAATTGCTGAATAGAATAAAGACATTTTCAGATAGCTCAAAAAATATACCTTTCCTCCAGAAGTCACTGAAGAACATACTCAACCAAAATGAAGATGAAAACTGAAAAAGAATATAGGAGATCCAGGAAACAAGAAACATGGAAACAGCACAGATAAAGGGCGAAGACAATTCCCATCAGGATAGTCCAAAAGGCCAAGACTGCAACCAATGAAACAGATGAAGGACTCAGGGAAGGAGTTGTTGCCAAAAAAATGTGATAAATTATCTGATGGGGCTAAATGTACAAAAAAAAGTTATATATCATTCAGTGGGATACTCTGGGGATGAATTAGCTATAATATATAGAAATTAAGTAATGACAGAAATAAGCCAACAACTTACCTGAGGTATAACAAATTGCACAAGAAATATAATTAATGCCTCAAATATGAATAATGTCCTAAACATGGGGGAAGGCAAGGGAGGAAGGACAGGAGGGAGCAATGTAAGAGAGCTGTTAACACATCTTTCATAATAGTAAGTCAATAACTGATAACATCTGAAACTATAAAGTCAAGAAAAAGAAATAAAACCACATGATGTTACAAAAGAAATAGCAACAATTGCTTAGAGTGGTTGCCTTAGATAATAAGCTGGTAGTGCTGGAATGAATTAGGACAGCAATTGCCTTTTGCTGTTATTAAAAGCAGTGTGATTTAATGTTTCAAATCTATATGGGGACGTGGATAAACCTATGGCTTATTCATGTTGATGTTTGTTAGAAACCAATGCAATACTGTAAAGCAATTATCCTTCAATTAAAAATAAATAAATGATTTTTAAAAGTAGTATGATTTAATGTTTAAAACTTATATTTGGGTAAAGAATTTGCCTGCAATGCAGGAGACACAAGAGACACGGGTTCAATCACTGGGTCAGGAAGATCCCCTGGAGGAAATGGTAACCCACTCCAGTATTCCTGCCTGAAAAATCCCATGGACAGAGGAGCATGGAGGCTGCGGTCCATGGGGTCGCAAAAGAGTCGGATGCGACTTAGCAACTAAACGACCACTACCAGGAGACATAGTAGAGACAAGATGGGTGAAATTTTGAATATTTACAAATTAAACAAAATAAAGACTACTACAAGGAAAAAGTGCTTCTTGCTATAGTACACAAATACATTAAAGATGGGGAACAAATATAGCTATCTTTTTTTCCACAATTTTCATTTATAAAGTATATAGTATACTTTCCTCATCGTTGTCTTACCCATTTCTTGGACTTCAAGGTGCACTTCATTTTATAGGGCATATATAAAATATGTCTTTTTTTTCATTTATTTTTATTAGTTGGAGGCTAATTACTTTACAATATTGTAGTGGTTTTTGCCATACATTGACATGAATCAGCCATGGATTTCCATGTGTTCTCCATCCCAATCCCCCCTCCCACCTCCCTCCCCATCCCATCCCTCTGGGTCTTCCCAGTGCACCAGCCCTGAGCACTTGTCTCATGCATCCAACCTGGGCTGGTGATCTGTTTTACCCTTGATAGTATACTTGTTTCAATGCTATTCTCTCAGAACTTCCCACCCTCACCTTCTCCCACAGAGTCTAAAAGTCTGTTCTATACGTCTGTGTCTCTTTTTCTGTCTTGCATATAGGGATGTCGTTACCATCTTTCTAAATCCCATATATATGCGTTAGTATACTGTATTGGTCTTTATCTTTCTGGCTTACTTCACTCTGTATAATGGGCTCCAGTTTCATCCATCTCATTAGAACTGGTTCAAATGAATTCTTTTTAATGCTGAGTAATATTCCATGGTGTATATGTACCATAGCTTCCTTATCCATTCGTCTACTGATGGGTGTCTAGGTTATAGGGCATATATAAAATATATCTTAAGAAAAAAGTATAACAATGATTTTCAAGTGATTTGGGAAAATAAATATTTAATTAGCTGCATTCTCCCACAAATTCCCTATGACATACTGAATTTTAGAATTGTTGGGTCTGGGTGCAAACATTTTCTTACACAGTTGCCAATCCACCATTTGCTGAGTATTTATTTATATACATACACAGAGATCCACACATTTAAAATACAACTGGACAAAAAACAAGACAGAGAACAGAAAAGAGAAGGGTCCAACTGTGAACTAGGGTCCTTAGGAAGTCCATTTTTCTAACTGAAACTACTAAGGTGACACAAGGGATCTCTAATAAACTTGCTTTGTAAGAATTGAACACCAGTCAAGGCTCTCTTCTTTGGGGGGGAATTGTTATTTTACATTTACAAATTATAAAGCTTCTTCTACAGCATAACAAAGCTGATGTGATGTGCTGGAGCTGAAAACATATTATCACCAACAAAAGGAAGCAATCTCAAGCTGCTTTGTTTTTTGTTTAAACTTCATTTATTAGTCAATTTGTTGTTTGTTCTTCTCTATAATATTAAAAGAAAAAACCTTTGGTAAAAGAACAGAAATTTTAAAAAGTATTATCTAAATCATGGTAAGACTCATTCAGGTCTTGGATACTGTGAACTAAATGCAATGCTTGTTTTTTCTTATAGACTGAGAGCTCTCCCACTTTAACATAAGCACTCATTTCATACTATCCCAACTTCTATGTCATTTGCTCCATTGGTAATGGAGTACTAAAAACCACAATTAAAATTGCTTTTTTCTCCCTGTTTTATTTCTTGGTTAATTGCAAGGTTCAAAGAAATCACTCGAAATAACTCCCTTTTAAAATTCTCAGTTTTGCTCATTTTTGTGCTCTCTTTAAAAAAAAATATGGCATGGGTCTTATTAATGTCATTAGTTGTGATGCCTGCTGAGAGAAAATGCTCATTCGTGAGCATGGAATCAATTTTCTGAATTAAAAAGGTTTTTGTGAGGGTACTTCTTGCATAGTGTTTATTTTCTCAGAAGCCTTCACTGTAGGAAATGCTTTAATTAATGTGGTAGGTGCCAGATTACCAAATCCACATTTATGTAATGAAATCATATGCAATTTCTTGAAACGAGTTCCTTCACTGCTTTCAGTTATCCAACCTTGCTGCAATCTTAAATGCACTAGGAAGTGTAAAAGGACTTTAAGAAGCTTCCTTCCCCAGGATGATTACATAGACATTTCCTACTTCATATTTGTGGATTTGGGAACAAAGGTTATTCTTGAGTGAAGCAACATCTAATGAGTGAAAAGAGATTAGGAAACAGAGATGGCAGGTGAGGAAAGGGGGGAGACAAGGGGAAGAGGGCATTATATACTCAACTTAGGAGCCACTAGGTTAGCAGGTCAAGGACAGAAGAACTGGGAGGTGCCAAATAATATTACGGTACCATGCTCTGGGGCCACTACTGAAGGATAGGGCAAAAAAAAAAAAAAAAGTGGCGGTGGGTCAGGGAGGGGAAACCCAAACCACAATTACTATAAGGAAAGACACCAGATTCAAAGACATAAAGTTCAACCCAGAATCCTGAGCTAAAGACGGTGTCCCCAGGAGCCAGTCAGGGGTAGAAATGGTAATGCCTAAGACAGATATAGCCACTGCTCTGACAGAGGAGCACAGATGAGTACCCAAAAGACCACTGCCTAAGTCTTCAAAGGAAATCCTTATGATATGGGGCTTTTACAGAAACAAGGAATACTAGAGAAGAGTGCAAAAAAGTGAGGTGTAGAATGGGAACTTGGCATTATTTTTAAAAAATGGTCAGAGGAATACAGAAAAGAGAGGGATGCTAGGTTTTTTAAAGGACAGTACAATTACATTAATCCAAACTATCTGGTACATTCTGACTTTACAGGCACTGAAATTAATGGGAAATATTTAGAAATAGCACACATTCAGAGATGCATACTCCTCTTCCACAGACCTTATGATCAGATATCTAAATATTTTAAACGTCGGGATGTAGTCACTACGATACTAACACACACTACTGAGATGACATTAAATGAAGAAACAATAGATGCCAAAAGAGCTTCTGTTCTGTGTTTCCTGAAAAGTAGATGGGTCAAAATTAACAATATTACTGGACCACCTATTGTATTTCAGGGTGAGGTGTATATATATACACACATATATTTTAAAGTATTTTAAAATTCTGTATTTCTTGAGGGTGAAGATTATATATTGCATATTTCTGTTTGCTCCAAAATGCCACATGCTACACTTGGTAGATGATATAAATAGTAGACAATAAATGTTTACTAAATAAGACTTTGAAAGAATGTGAACCTAATGGAATATATATATATTTTAAAAAAGGACAATCTGTATACAATGAACTCCAGGATATACTTCAGTGAAAAAAAAAAGATGCAGTATAGGGTGTAGAATATGCCAACTTATAGGAGGAAAGTACACACACACACATGTATTTACATGTGCTTACTTGAGGGGAACTTCCCCGGTGGCTCAGACAGTAAAGCATTTGCCTGCAATGTGGGAGACCTGGGTTCAATCCCTGGGTCAGGAAGATCCCCTGGAGAAGGAAATGGCAACTCACTCCAGTACTCTTGCCTGGAAAATCCCATGGATGGAGAAGCCTGGTAGGCTACAGTCCATGGGGTCGCAAAGAGTTGGACACGACTGAGCGACTTCACTTTCACATGTGCTTACAAACACATGTGCATTTATAACTTTTTGGAAAAGACAATCAAGAGTAAATAAAAAGTTAATGAAAATGATTATTTATTTACAAAGGAAAGAGGTAACTGGGATAGAAAATACACTCATTTTTTAAAATACAGTTTGTCTTTGGACCCATGTAGGTTGTTTTACAGAGCTGCAAAACAAAATGAAAAATTTAAAAGTACCTAGAAATTAAAATCAAAACAAAACAAAGAACCCATGAATAATCAAGTTGGTAAGCTGAACCACAAAGAATATATTTTAAGTAATTTAAAAATGTTTAAATCATTTTATCTTGAAAAAAATTTCAGACTTAGAAAATAACTGAATATTTTGCTTCTAAACAAAACAGAAAATAACTGAATATTTTGCTTCTAAACAAAACCACCAGTTTTCAAGTCATGCAATTCTGTTCTCATGGAGCTTTATCATTCTTAAAAAAATAGCTTTATTGCAATAAAAATGACGAAGTTTCTAACCACCCAGCCTCTTCTTAAGATTTCCAACCACTCAACCTCTCCATAGATTTCCAATCCTATGCTGACAAAAGGAAGATGCCATCAGAACCTGTCCAGAAGTGTTGCTTAAATGATGCCTGACCTGACCTTTTGAAGTAAAGCAGTGAAAACATGACCCAAGAAAGACTGCTATACAAAACCTGGAAGTGGGCCCCCAAAGTATTATATCCCGGACTCCCAGTTCTGGAGCTGATCCCATAACAGTCACAGTTGCCATCCACTTTTTTCAAAGGCAGCATGGCATGGTGATGATGAACTTGGGAGTTTGACAGAACTGAGTTTAAATGTGGGCTCCACAATTTATTAGTACTTCATTGATATGTGAATTTAAACAAGTCACTTAACCTCAGTTCAGCTTCAATTCCTTTATCTGTAAAAAATAGGCATAACAATTACCTGTAACAGACTGCAATGAGAACTATCGAGACATTTCTTCACAAGATACCTTGCATTACTAAAATGCCAAATAAATGTTAGCCACAGCCATTTTTGGTATATAACTATATAATTAACTTTTGTCACTGTAAAACTATTTTATTTTAAACCCACAAACTTCTATTCTTAACCACAATGGAAATATAGAAATAGTCTTCCAACTAGAGCATCAATGGAAATGAGGTAAGTTCTACCCATTATGTGTGACAAAATTCCATAATATTCTGTCTCTATCTCAAAGTTAAGTCATTAGAATTAAAATTCTTTACTGTTCTGTTAAAAACCATGATAATAATGTCTGCTAAGTATGAAAGTTTAGTTGGAACAGAACTTTCTTTTCCCACTCAATTAGAAAACTGAAGAAATATTTTAACTCACTGGGACAAACAGACAGTAAAAAAAGGACTATGATTCCTACAGAAAGGGAAATGAATGGAGTGCATGCCTAATTAGATAGGTCTGGCTATAATTTTCTAATTTTCAGAACAAGGAGGCAAAGTTGAGTGTGGCAGTGTAACTGAGTTGAGGAGGTAAGAAAACATGTTTCAGTAAGGATGAAGGAGACGGAATGTTGAGGGCAGAGTATCAAAGAGAAGGGGGCTAGGGTGTAGAAACAGCTCCAAAAATCTGTACAAAGAACGCCATAATAATAATTTGTGCATGTATAGGTTGAGACTCCATGAGGCTGGGCAAAGAGAGCACGGAAAAATTGGAGCTCTAACCAGTCACAGCAGAGAGACCTTGTTGAACACTAAAGACAATCAGTATAGACTTCAGAAAATTACATGCAAGTGCTGAAGCTAAAGTAAGTCCTAGAATAAAGGCTACTCTAGATCTGGACAATGAAGGAAGAGGCAAATTGTAAAGCATAATGAAAAGGAAAGCTAATCACTAAAAGAGACCTATAAATGACAGCAATGAAGGCATTACAAAGCAGAAAATCCAAACTTTTTAAGAAATATCTTCAAGGATTTAGAGATTGAATATAATGAGGTGAGAAATAGAAGACATACAGACAAAAAGGAGCTTCTAGAGTTGAAAAAATACATTATCTTAAATGAGAAACTCACCGGATGAACTGGAGAAGGAAATGGCAACCCACTCCAGTATTCTTGCCTGGAGAATCCCAGGGATGGAGGAGCCTGGTGGGCTGCTGTTCTTGGGGTCACACAGAGTCGGACACGACTGGAGCGACTGAGCATGCATGCATGCATTGCAGAAGGAAATGGCAACCCACTCCAGTATTCTTGCCTGGAGAATCCCAGGGATGGAGAAGCCTGGTGGGCTGCCATGTATGGGGTCGCACAGAGTCTGACACGACTGAAGTGACTTAGCAGCAGCGGCAGCACCGGATGAACAGAAGATTAGACAATGTATGAAAAAAAATCAATTTATCTGAAGACATAGCAACAGGAATTTCCCACATATAAAGCACATTTTTCAAGAGATAAAAAAGACTGAAAATAAAATAAAATATTGAAGCTCAGTGACATGTGGGACAATATTAAGGGGTCCAACACACATGTAATTGAAGCCCCAAAAGTAGAGGAGGGATGGGTGAAGACAGAAAAGAATCCTGGAGAAATAATGTCCCAAATTTCCCCCAATGTTATATAAAATATAAGCCCACAGATAAAAGAAGTTCAAAGAATCTCGAGAGTAAAACGCAAAAAAAGTCACCAAAGCACACCATTAACAAATTGCATAAAAACAGTGATAAAAACGAAATTTTAAAAGCAGAGGAGAAAACACCATAAAAAGGATAAACAAATATAAAACATCAGTTCATAATAATAAGGCTGTCAATTGATCAGGAAGGCAAAACAATCCTAAATGTGTATGATCTAATAACAGAACATCAAAATACACGAAAGAGGGAGAAAGGCAAGATAGGGATGGGGGTTAAGAGGTACAACCTATTAATAAATAAGCAATAATGATATATAACACAGGGAATATATCAATACTTTATTTTAAAAATACATGAAAGACAAAAATGAAATAAATTCATGAAACAAATCCACAATTAAAATTAATAAGCAGAAAGATAATGAAGATATGGAAGACGAGCAATATTTTTAGCTAGCTTGAAATGATATTCATAGAACACTACACACAAGGGTAGATTATGCCTTCTACTTAATTGTACATGGAACATCTGCCAAAATAGGCCATATTCTGGGCCATTAAAAAAAAATCTCAAATGTAAAAGGATTCATGCCACACAAAGTATGTTCTCTGATCATAATGAAATGAATTTAGAACTCAATATTTGAAGCTAAATATTTGGAAAATAAATAAAAACACTTCTAAATAACCCATGGGAAACCAACAAGGAAAAAGAGAAAATTTTCTGAACTAATAAAAACATGGAATGTCAATAAAGCAGAACTAAGGGAGACATTTATAGCATTAAACACATATGTTAGAAGAGAAGAAAGCTCTCCATTGAACGATGTTAGCTTACAACTTAAGAAACTAGAAAAAAGATGAGTAAATTAAACCAAAATAAGGCCATGGAAGGAAAAAAATAGAGCGCAACATGAGAATAAATGAAATGGGAAAAAAAGCAAACACCAGAGAAAAATAAACAGAACAGTTTCTTGAAATAGGTCAGTGAAACTGATAAACTTCTGGCCAGACTGATCAAGATAAAAAAGAAAAGAGATGAGTTAATCCAAGGACAAAGACATGACATTACTGAAGATTTTACAATAATAAATGTAACATAATAAACAATTTCATGCCAGTAAATTTCATCAACTTGGATAAGATGGACAACTTCTAGGAAAGATATAAACCATCAAACTTTCTTCAGTTCAGTTCAGTTGCTCAGTTGTGTCCGACTCTTTGTGACCCCACGGGCTGCAGCAAACCAGGCTTCCCTGTCCATCACCAACTCCCGGAGCCTACTCAAACACATGTCCATTGCGTCGGTGATGCCATCCAACCATCTCATCTTCTGTCGTCCCCTTCAATTTTTCCCAGCATCAGGGTCTTTTCCAATGAGTTGGTTCTTTGCATCAGGTGGCCAAAGTGTTGGAATTTCAGCTTCAGCATCAGTCCTTCCAATGAATATTTAGGACTGATTTCCTTGAGGATGGACTGATTGGATCCCCCTGCAGTCCAAGGGACTCTCAAGAGTCTTCTCCAACACCAGTTCAAAAGCATCAATTCTTCAGTGCTCAGCTTTGTTTATAGTCCAACTCTCACATCCATACATGACTACTGGAAAAACCACAGCTTTGACTAGACGGACCTTTGTTGGTAAAGTAATGTCTCTGCTTTTTAATATGCTGTCTAAGTTGGTCATAGCTTTTCTTCCAAGGAGCAAGCGTCTTTTAATTTCGTGGTTGTAGTCACCATCTGCAGTGATTTTGGAGCCCCCCAAAATAAAGTCTGTCACTGTTTCCATTGCTTCCCCACCTATTTGCATGAAGTGATGGGACCGGATGCCATGATCTTAGTTTTCTGAATGTTGAGTTTTAAGCCAACTTTTTCACTTTCCTCTTTCACTTTCATCAAGAGGCTCTTTAGTTCTTCTTAGCTTTCTGCCACAAGGGTGGTATCATCTGCATATATGAGGTTATTGATACTTCTCTGGGCAATCTTGATTCCAGCTTGTGTTTCATCCAGCCCGGAATTTTGCATGATGTACTCTGCATATAAGTTAAATAAGCAGGGTGACAATATACAGCCTTGATGCACTCCTTTCCTGATTTGGAACCAGTCTGTTGTCCCATTTCCAGTTCTAACTGTTGCTTCTTGACCGGCATACAGATTACTCAGGAGGCAGGTCAGGTGCTCTTATATTCCCATCTCTTTAAGAATTTTCCACAGTTTGTTGTGATTCACACAGTCAAAGCCTTTGGCATAGTCAATAAAGCAGAAGTTGATGTTTTTCTGGAACTCTCTTCTTTTTTGATGATCCAGCAGATGTTGGCAATTTGATCTCTGGTTCCTCTGCCTTTTCTAAATCCAGCTTGAACATCTGGAAGTTCATGGTTCACGTACTGTTGAAGCCTGGCTTGGAGAATTTTGAGCATTACTTTGCTAGCATGTGAGATGAGTGCAATTGTATGGTAGTTTGAACATTCTTTGGCATTGCCTTTCTTTAGGATTGGAATGAAAACTGACCTTTTCCAGTCCTGTGGCCACTGCTGAGTTCTCCAGATTTGCTGGAAACTTGCTTAAGAAGAAATAAACTGAATAGTCCTATACTATATTAAAAATAGAATTTCTAGTTAAAAACCATCCTTCAAAGAAAACTTCAACCCAAATGGCTTCACTGATGAATTCAACCAAACAATCAAGAAATAGTATCAATTCTACACTAACCACTTTCAAAAATTAAAAAGGAAACAATACTTTCCAATTCATTCCATGAGGTCAGCATTCCCTCAATACTAAAACCAGATATTACAAGAAAGACATTATAAGAAAATTATAGGTAAACATCCAATTTCCAGGAATAAAGTGTGGCATAGCACTATAAAAATCAAACTATAATTCACCATGTTAATAAACTGAATAATTAACACATCAAAAGTATTTGAGAAAATCCAACATCCATTCTTGATAAATAGTCTCAGCAAACTCAGTCTATTAATAGAGGGGAACTTCTTCAACTTGAATATTGACAAATTCCTGAAAATAGTCAAATTATCAAAACAGACACAAGAAGAAACAGAAAAATCTGGATAGCCTTGTATCTATTATAGAAATTGAAAATACAATTTAAAATCTCCCCATAAAGAAAAGCCCAGGCTCAGATGGCTTCATGTGTGAATTCTAACATACATTAAGAAAAATTAAGACTTCCATGGTGGTCCAGGGTTTAAGAATCTGCCTTCCAATGCAGAGGATGCGGGTTCAATCCGTGGTCAGGGTACTAAGATCCCACATGCCTTGGGGCAACAAAGCCAGAGCACTCTGAAGCCTGTGTGCCACAACTAGAGAGCCTGCATTGCAACTAGAGAGCCTGTAGGCAGCAACCATTAGTCTCATGCACCACTAGAGAAGCCTGCATCCTGCAACGAAGAATTTGTGCCACAACGAAGAAGGAATGCAGCCGCTCCCTAAAGTAAAACCAATTCAAAAAAAAAAAAAAAACCAATTCAACATAAACTTTTCAAAAAGAGGAGAAAGGAGTTCATTATATGAGATTGGTATAACTAGATTTTACTGATAACATGTGCTTTGTCCCTCAGTTGTGACCGACTCTTTATGACCCCTGGGACTGGAGTCCTCCAGGCTCCTCTGTCCACTGGGATTCTCCAGGCAAGAATACTGGAGTGGGTTGCCATGCCCTCCCTCCAGGGTATCTTCCCAACTGAGGGATCGAACCCTGGTTTCCCGCATTGCAGGCAGATTCTTTACCGCCTGAGCCACCAGGGCAGATGACTCTACTGATAACAAAGCCAGTAAAAACTTTAAAGAGAAAACTGGAAAGCAATATCCTTCATAACCATTGATACAAAGATCCCTTAAAATATTGACTCTGTTGTTCAGTCGTTAAGTTATGCCCAGCTCTGCAATCCCATGGACTGCAGCAGCCAGGCTTCCCTGTCCTTTGCCATCTCCCAGAGTGTGCTCAAATTCATGTACACTGAGTTGGTGAAGCTATCTAACCATCTCACCCTCTTCCGCCCTGCCCTCTTCTCCTTTTGCCCTTGATCTTTCCCAGCATCTTTTCCAATGAGTCAGCTCTTTACATCAGGTTGCCAAAGTACTGGAGCTTCAGCTTCATCATCAGTCCTTCCAATGAACATTCAGGGTTGATTTCCTTTAGGACTGACTGGTTTGATCTCCTCGCCTTCCAAGGGACTCTCAAGAATCTTCTCCAGCACCACAATTTGAAAGTATCAATTCTTCAGTGCTCAACCTTCTTTATGGTCCAAATCTCACATCTGTAGAGGACTACTGGAAAAACATAGCTTTGACTAGACAGATCTTTGTGGGCAAAGTGATTCTAAAAATACCCAACGGCAATACCACATGCTCTTCTAGAACCATGACATTCCCCATCAAAACAGGGTGCATTTCCTGTTCTCCTGAGTCTAGGTCACTAAAAATGATATAACTTCAACTTAGTTCTCTATATGTCTTTTGATTTCAACATTTACCCTTAGAACTCAGCTGCCATGCTTTGAGAAAGCCTCTCAACATGGAAGGGCCATGTGAAATGTGGCCAAGAGCCCTAACTAAGGTCTTTAAGTCAACAGCCAGCATCAACTGCCAGATGTGTGAGTGAGTGAACTTGCAGATGACTACATTCCCTAGTCTTCGAAGATCATGCCTCAGACACATGAACATACAAACTCTATTCCTGCTGTGCCCTGTCCAAATTTATGTCTCCCAGAATCTGTGAACATAGTAACATATTATGCCACTAGATTTTGGGGTAATTTGCTATGCAGCCATAGTACCTACAACACCAATGCAATCAGGCAAAATGTTCTGATCAGAGCTGCCTATTAAGCTGTACATGAAAATGAATTTTTGATTCTGTTTTTTTGAGCTAGAGTGACATCACTGATGGTGTTATTTTGTACATTCCATTTCTTGACATATTACCTACGTGCAAACATTTGTTGAGCATTTACATGTATAAAAATTTAAGATTGCTTAAAAGTCAGGTAACTTTCAAAAGGTCAAATCTGAACCTAAGTCTTCCTTTAACTTACTCAGGGCACTATAATTCCTATTACAGTAGTCACCACAGCTATTGGTAACTAGACTGACCAACTAGAATATTTTCGGTGTACCTTTGAAATCTTCCTTCCTTATCCAGTTCTATGGTCTTTCTTCTTGCCATTAATTTCAGCTCTCTTGGTTCCTTCATCCATCATGTCTGCAGTGTGTAATACCTCCCACTATGGTGCAATCCACCCATACAGTTCTCATCTCCTAAATTTTAGGCTAATTACTGCTGCTGAGGGACTTATCAGCATGTTGATAAGTGCTGCTACAAACTCCTCACATCCAGGCACAGCTCAGCCCCTTAGGCAAACTAGCAATTTCTGCTCATATCTCCTTTTCATTCCTCTGAAGTGCAGTTACAAACTCTCTTATCTCTCTACTCTCTATTACCCAATTACTCTCAGTGGGTGGCTCCACTTTCTTTTTTACACACAAATCAGGTTTATCAGCTGAGGGCTTTAATGTCCTCTGCTTTCTCCTTCTGCCTGAAGACCCAACTCTATCCGTGCCCAGTCTTCCTGTTGTCTCAGTGGAAAAGGGGCCCATTTCCCATCTATGCCTTAGACCCAATTTCCAACCTGTTTATCAAAGACCTCTCTCCATCAGTATATCCTTTTGCTTTCTATTAGCTCATTGCCCCCTAGCATAAAAAGATGCTGAAATCCCTCCCATCTTAAACTCTACTCCTATTCCACAGGGCCCTCCACCCACCACTGTCTCTTCTGCCCAGTCTAGTCTCTTGAACATTATTCTGTATTTACTTTCTCTACTTCCATACTTCTTGGGTGGCTCAGACAGTAAAGAATCCATCTGCAATGCAGCAGACCCAGATTTGATCCCTGGATTGGGAAGATCCCCTGGAGAAGGAAATGACAACCCACTCTAGTATTCTTGCCTGGAGAATCCCATGGACAGAGGAGCCTGGCAGGCTACAGTCCATGGGATCACAGTGTCAGCATGACTGAGCAACTAACACACACACACATCCACCCTTACTATCCATTCCTACCTCAGTTCAGTTCAGTTCAGTTGCTCAGTCGTGTCTGACTCTTTGCAACTCCATGGACTGCAGCAGGCCAGGCTTCCCTGTCCATCACCAACTCCCAGAGCTTGCTCAAACTCATGTCCATCGAGTTGGTGATGCCATTCAACCATTTCATCCTCTGTTGTCCCCTTCTCCTCCTGCCTTCAATCTTTCCCAGCATCAGGGTCTTTTCCAATGAGTCAGTTCTTCGCATCAGGTGGCCAAAGTATGGGAGCTTCAGCATCAGTCCTTCCAATGAATATTCAGGACTGATTTCCTTGAGGATGGACTGGTTGGATCTCCTTTCAGTCCAAGGGACTCTCAAGAGTCTTCTCCAACACCACAGTTCAAAAGCATCAATTCTTCAGTGCTCAGCTTTCTTTATAGTCCAACTCTCAAATCCATACCTGACTACTAGAAAAACCATAGCTTTGACTAGATGGATCTTTGCTGGCCAAGTCATGTCTCTGATTTTTAATACTCCTTCCTCAACCTACTACAATCTGGCTTCTATCCCCACCGCAACACTGAAACTGCTTTGGTCAAGGTTCCCACTGATGTCCATGTTGCCAAATTCCATGGACACTGCAGTTATTCTCTCATTTGGTCTCTTTACAGCATGTGAAACCATAGAAAATCTCTCAGCTTCTGTGACAGCATCCTCTGTGACACATGATAATATTCCTATTTTTCTCTCCTCTTTCTGGTTCCTTTCTCTTGACCCATCCCTTCTTAAAAGGTAAGTGTTCCTCAGGATCCTAACCTTGACTGTGTTTTATTTCCACTGTGATCCTTCAATGTCTTGTCTTTGAGCAATCATTTCTATTTCCAGGATTCCATCTGTTACCTACCTGATGATGCTAAAATCTTTCCTCTGTTGCTCCGACATTGGTCCTAAGTTTTAGAGTAAAATTTCTAAGTGCCTACTCATCATCAACATTTATATTTCAAGTGTTCCTCAGACTTAATATGTTCAAAACTCATTTATTCTCCCTGATCCACTTATCATTTGATAGTGTCTCTGTTTTTACAAAACAAATAGCACTGTTATCCATTTGGTTGCATGAACCAAAAATGTGGGTCTTTCTTAAATTTTCCTTGAACTTAAACCCAATACCAAGTTCCACTGATTGAATCTCCTGAATATTCTTCGATTGAGCCCCTCTTCTCTATCAGGGACTATTGCCAAAGCTTGGATTCAGGCGCTTGTCTCTTATGTGGACCACTGCAACTTCCTAGCTGGTTCCCCTTTCTTATCCAGCCTCTACTATGCTACTTTACCGGTCTTCCTAAAATACAAAGCTGACTGTATGACTCTCCGACTTAAAATATACCAATGGCACTCCAGTGTCTAGAGAACACAGTTCAAACTTCTTAGCACTGCTCACAAGACATTCATAACCTAACTGGTGTATCTCTCACGCTTCCCTCCCTTTCAACTCTGACAAAACCAAACTACTTGCATTTTCCTAAACATGCCTTGCTAATAATTCACTGCTCCACATCTTCATGCATATTTTCCCCTTACTTTTCATGGCCCACCGCCACCAAGTCCATGTATGAATTCCTTACCTGTCACAACGGACTGTCATATACCCTCTGTTCAACAGGGAATGCTTATCTTTTTAAATCTGTTCTGCTGTGTGTTAGTTTACTATGGTGGCTGCATGAAACTACTTCAAACCTTGTGACTTAAAACAACATCAAGTTGTTCTCACACAGTTCTGGATGGCAGAACTTCAGTGAGTCTTACAGGGCCAATATCAAGTTGTTAGCAGGGCTGGTTCCTCTGGAGGCTTAAGTGAAAAATCAGGTCCATGTCTCTTACAGTGTCTAGAGGCTGCTGACAATTCTTGGCTTGTGGCCATATCACCCCAAATTCTGCTTGCTTTGTCCAGTTGCCTCTTCCTATAGCCAAGTCTCCATCTTCTTCTCACTTATAAATATCCTTGTGATTATATTGAGCCCAACAGTATGATCCAGGCTTCCCTGATAACTCAGTTGGTAAAGAATCCGCCTGCAATGTAGGAGACCCCAGTTTGATTCCTGGGTTGGGAAGATCCCTTGGAGAAGGGAAAGGCTACCCACTCCAGTATTCTGGCCTGAAGAATCCCATGGACTGTACAGGCCACTGGGTTGCAAAGAGTCGGACATGACTGAATGACTTTCACCTGTATGATCCAGGATAATCTCCCCATCCTAAAATTTTTAATTTCATCACATCTGTGAGATCCCTTTTTGAATGTACAGTAACATATTCACAAGTTCTGGATTCATATATAGACATCTTTGGGCTGTGGGGGAGCATCATTCCACCTTGCACACCTGTAATGATAATAATTTTATATGCCTGCCTCCCTGACAGCACTGTGACTTCCTTTCGGGTGGGTATGTTTTTCTCACTAGCTGACATACAGTAAGAAATTAATAAAGGTCTGTTAAATAAATCTAACAAAGGATTTACATTGGGAAGTAAGAGTTGAAATCAGACTGGTCTCATAATGTCTAGATACCGAACATCAGAAAAATCAAACATCAGAATTTTAATTCAATCCTAAAACAATAGGAAAACAGGGAGAACCACTAATAATTATATGTTCCCCAAGATTGGGAAAAATGATGAAAGTTATAATTAAGGAAGATAAAAATGGTAGTAGTTAGCAGAATAAATTAGATGGGGTGGGACTGGAGAGTATGTAGTAAGATTCCTGCAGTAGTTGGGCAATGAGAAGATTAGGGCCTGATCGAGGTACTGGTAAGTAGGAATGGAAAAGAGAGAGAAAGGTGTAAGATTTATGTTGTTATTAAAAATGATTATAATAACATTATTATAAATGATGTTATTAAAAGTGATAAATTAGCCTTAATAATGAGACAGCTGGTGGCAATACTCCACAATATATCTGTTAGCATTTATATAATGTACAGTATTGAAGAGATTCACCTGATCACACCACTGTCCTTATACCTATGCTTTAAACTTTTATTTTCACAGAAACACGCTGGCTTTTACTTTAACATACAGAGTGATAATGGTTCCAGCAAAACTCATTTGAACATTCAATATTATTCTACACCATCTATTTAGGCAACATATGTGAAACCCTAATATCACAGGAACAAATACCCAACATGGACTAATCCAATACTCTAAATCAAACCGTGGATCTATTCTATTTAAATGGATGATTTTTCAGGTAGAATTTGACTTTTAAACTTTAATTTTGTGGAAGTGATAAAAATCAATACTAAAAATTCTACTTTGAAAGAAATAATATTTAGTTACTAAACATTTCAGGGGAATAAGTAATAGGAGAAAAAGATAAGCAAACAAAGCACTGCCAAGTATTACAGATAGGGTTGCTTGATCAGATAGCCCACCACTGTTATACACTCCATCCCCATGCCATCTACTATCTTTCAGCTCCAAATTCACCCTTCACTGCCTGCCCTGCACTGTTGAAGCTGGACTCTTAAGTATCTTTCCAGCTGGCACAAAAGTAAGCTTTGTCAGTAAAGGGCACTGGAGGAGAAAGAGGTTTGCCCTCTTGGTTCCAACGTTTTTTATTTTTTTTCGGTCAGGCTTCTGCAGTAGGTACAGTGTATTTCCAGTGCCCATTGCCCAGCAGCATGCAGCACCTATCTATGGGCAGGCAACAAGGCAGCAGAGCTTCCTCCAGCAAACTCTCTGGCAGCCAGCTGAAAGTTCAAAGGTGAGACATGTACTCAACTAAGGATGGCTTCCCCTGGACTTTGGAGGGCAAATTTCCAAGTCCCACCACCACAGTGTCTCAGGGAGCTTCTTTGTATCTGTTGACCCAGGGTCATGCCGTCTCCTACAAGGTTTGTATCTCAGCCACACCAGGAGGGAGGCTAGTCATCTGGGAATGTTCTGTTTCAGCTCCTGGGTTTGTGGCTGCTCTCTGTCTGCTATTCTTGTATTTTTCAGAGTTCTCTAGTTCTGACTAGCCAATTCCTCACTATTCAGGTCTCCTGGTAATAATTTATTCATATTAAACTTTGCCTGTTCAAATTACTGTTTTGTTTCTGTTTCTCCTGACTGGACCTGGACTGATACACCACCTCCACTCAGAGGGGAAAAAAAAGGCAAAACCATTCTGACTGGGCTCTAAGAGGCCTTTGAAATAACCAGATTATCTAAAGTGATAAAATATTCCCTGTAGATATCTAAGAAATTCTTTCTGTGGAAGAAATGATTGTCTGGAATTATGGAAATTAAACAGGTCACGTACAGAATCAAAGGAAAGAGACATCAGTTTTAGCATTATTTTAGAATCAAACATTTATAAAAATGTATTATAAACATTTATAAAACATTTATAAAAATGTATTATAAAACCAACTAGCAGCAACTATGTTTCGTTTCCTGAATTTTTCACTTTATCTACACCTGCCTATTCTAATGAAATCAAACTAGATCTGCATTCACCTCTAAGGACCTCCCCACATGAGAATTTTATGACATGTTCAGGACTCTTGAGCTTTCTGGTGGCCATAACACAACTGGTTGACAGATGGTTTGTTCTTCCAAATTGTTTTACAGACCTAAAATTCTTACTAAAAATGAAAAACACTTTATAGTTCAAAAGGTAATCACTACCTGTTTCATTATTAATCTTCTGAGAAGACTGCCAAACCATATTACAAAAAAAAAAACAAAAAACCAGCCTGCCTAAAATAATTTCCCTATCTTTTGATTACCAAAAATATTTAAATTCAGTTTTAATAAACAGTGCCAGACTAGATTTTTAAATAGTTTCTTTCTAACTGTAGAACACAATATGTCCTTATTTTGGTCTCCTGTTTACAGTGACAAATTATGCACTGCTGTTATATGTATCCTGAATTGGTATTTGATGGGGACATTTGATTCTTTGGCAGAATTTTAGTACTACTTTAGAATGGAGTAGCTACCAGCTATTACAACCTCACTCAACAATGAAGGCAACTAAGTTTAACAAATAAAAATTGGAGAAGGGAAGGGCAACCCACTCCAGTATTCTTGCCTGGAGAATTCCATGTACAGAGGAGCCTTGCGGGCTACAGTCCAAGAGGTCACAAAGACTCAGACATGACTGAGTGACTTTCACTTTCAAGTTTAAAAATTACTCAGTGTGGCAGATTAAAGACAGCCAGAAATTAGTCATCATCTCTCCCATTCAGAGGTGAGATCTATTTTCCCCCTCTTTCAGTCTTTAGGTGGGCTACGTGGCTTCTCTGACCAGTAAAATATAGAGGAAATGAAACTATGCCAGTGAACCTGATGGGGCAATTTCATTAATATATCACCCAAGGAAAAGGTCAGTTTTCATTCCAGTCCCAAAGAAGGGCAATGCCAAAGAATGTTCAAACTACCACAAAATTGCATTCATTTCACATGTTAGTAAGGTAATGCTCAAAATGCTTCAAGCTAGGCTTCAGCAGTATGTGAACTGAGAACTTCCAGATGTACAAGCTAGGTTTAGAAAAGGCAGAGGAACCAGAGATCAAATTGACAACATTGGTTGGATCATACAGAAAGCCAAGAGAATTCCAGAAAAACATCTACTTCTGCTTCATTGACTATGCTAAAGCTTTGACTGTGTGGATCACAACTGTGGAAAATTCTTAAAAGAGATAGGAATACCAGACCACCTCACCCATCTCCTGAGAAACCTGTATGCAGGTCAAGAAGCAACAGTTATAACTGGACATGGAACAACGGACTAATTCCAAACTGGGAAAGGAATACGACAAGGCTGTATATTGTCACCCTGCTTATTTAACTTATATGCAGAGCACATCATGTGAAATGCTGGGCTGGATGAATAACAAGCTGGAATCAAGATTGCAGGGAGAAATATCAACAACCTCAGATATGCAGATGATATCACTCTAATGACAGAAAATGAAGAGGAACTAAAGAGCCTCTTGATGAGGGTAAAAGAGGAGAGTGAAAAAGCTGGCTTAAAAGTTGACAGTCAAAAAACTAAGATCATGTGGAGATTCCTTAAAAAACTGGAAATAGAACTGCCATATGACCCAGCAATCCCACTCCTGGGCATACACACTGAGGAAACCAGAACTGAAAGAGACATGTGTACCCCAATGTTCATCGCAGCACTGTTTATCATAGCCAGGACACGGAAGCAACCTAGATGCCCATCAGTAGACGAATGGATAAGAAAGCTATGGTACATATACAGAATGGAATATTACTCAGCCATTAAAAAGAATACATTTGAATCAGTTCTAATGAGATGGATGAAACTGGAGCCCATTATACAGAGTGAAGTAAGTCAGAAAGATAAACACCAATACAGTATACTAACGCATATATATGGAATTTAGAAAGATAGTAACGATAACCCTATATGCAAGCTAGAAAAAGAGACACAAATGTATAGAACAGACTTTTGGACTCCGTGGGAGAAGGCGAGGGTGGGATGATCTGAGAGAATAGCATTGAAACATGTATATTATCAAGTGTGAAACAGATTGCCAGCCCAGGTTGGATGCATGAGACAAGTGCTCAGGGCTGGTGCACTGGGATGACCCAGAGGGATGGGATGGGGAGAGAGGTGGAAGAGGGGTTCAGGATGGGGAACACATGGAAATCCATGGCTGATTCATGTCAATGTATGGCAAAAACCACTACAATATTGTAAAGTAATTAGCCTCCAACTAATAAAAATAAATGAAAAAAAGAAAAACAAAACTAAGATCATAGTATTAGGTTCCATCACTGCACAGCAAATAGAAGGGGAAAAAGTGGAAGCAGTGACAGATTTTATTTTCTTGGGCTCCAACACCACTGCAGATGGTGACTGCAGCCATGAAATTAAAAGATGCTTGCTCCTTGGAAAGAAAGCTATGATAAACCTAGACAGCATATTAAAAAGCAGAGACACCACTTTGTGGACAAAGGACAGTCTAGTCAAAGCTATGCTCTTTCCAGTAGTCATGTAGAGATGTGAGAGTTGGACTATAAAGAAAGCTGAGTGCTGAAGAATTGATGCTTTTGAACTGTTGTGTTGGAGAAGACTCCTGAGAGTCCCTTGGACGGCAAGAAGATCAAACCAGTCCATCCTAAAGGAAATCAACCCTGAATATTCATTGGAAGGACTAACGCTAAAGCTGAAGCTGCAGTACTTCAGCCACCTGATGCGGAAAGCTGACTCATTGGAAAAGATCCTGATGCTGAGAAAGACTGAGGGCAGGAGGAGAAGGGGGCGACAGAGGATGAGATGGTTACATAGCACCACCAACTCAATGGACATGAATATGAACAAACTCTGGGAGATGGTGGAGGATGCAGGAGCCTGGTGTGCTGTAGTCCATGGGGTTGCAAAGAGTTGGACATGACTTAATGAGTGACCAAAAGCAACAAGGTCCATGTCACCATATCACTCTGGCCTTTGGTTGAGACTGGTTTTAAGATCTTGGATTTTGTGGAAGGCTAGACTAATAGTTGTCAAATTTCATTTAAAAGAAGACCTATATATCACTTTATTATAATTCTATCCCTTTAGTCATTCTTGGCTTAATTTGAATAATTAGTTAAGAGGATCTCCTGATAAATTTCCAATTTTTCATGTAAATTGATAAAACTGTTAAGTGCTCTGTGCTGAAGCATTATGTTAAGAGAAAACAAGTTTTACTTTTTTTAAAATTTATTTTAATTGGAAGATAATTGCTTTACAATATTGTGATGGTTTTTGCCATAGTGAAAGTGAAAGTGAAGTCACTCAGTCATGTCAGACTCTTTGCGACCCCATGGACTGTAGCCTACCAGGATCATCAGTCCATGGGATTTTCCAGGCAAGAATACTGGAGTGTGTTGCAATTTCCTTCTCCAGAGAAAACAAGTTTTAAAAGATATTAGTCATGCTTTGATTATCTTAAGACAAAACTCCAACAGAAAGTAGCCACCAGGTAAAATCTAAATGGGAAAGGTAAACACACTTGATGATTTCACTTAATAACCCTGAGAGTAAGTTGAAGAAAAAAATAAACCTGAATATACCCTCAAACTAAATGTGATAGAAATATACACTAAAGAGGGATTTCAATTGGTGAACTAGCCAGATGTAGTCAATATACAGTAAGCCAGAAGGTAAAAGGTTAATAAACCAGCAGGCTTTAATAAACACCCCAGACTTGAGTGGAAAGTTATCTTATTAGCCACTTTGGGGGCAGAGAGTTTATAAAAAGATAATAACTTCCATTAGCATGCTTGATTATTCTACTTTTTTTTTTTGGAAATGTGTTTTGTAACAGTATTAGAAGAAAGGTCTTTCCTGGCAGCTCAGGCGGTAAAGAATCTGCGGGTAATGCAGGAGACCCAGGTTCGATCCCTGGGTCAGGAAGATCCACTGGAGAAGGGAATCACAATCCACTCCAGTATTCTTGCCTAGAGAATCCCGTGGACAGAGCAGCCTGGCAGGCTACCGCCCATGGGGTTGCAAAGAGTCGGACATGCACACATTAAAAGAAAAAGCAACTAATGCACACATTAAAAGAAAAAAAAACTTCATGTCTTATCAGAGCTTAAAAAACTAACTTTATTATAGTTTTATTTTTTTTTTTAAAGAGGAAGATGAAATAATTAAAATAAACAAATGGAAATGGTAGACTCAGGTGAGAAAGATGAAGATAATCAGAATGAATCTAGGATGAATCACAGTGGAGGATAGGCAAATTATGGCCTACCTACAATGTGCTAAGCAAAGCTGAGGTGCTTCATAGTTTTCATCATCCTTACTCTTTGAATCAGCTCTCTGAGGACAGTAATACTACCCTCACTTGACACCTAGGAAAGTTGATGTTTATGGAACTTAAGGTCACATCACACAGGACAGATCTGGAATGTCTGACTGAAACTCTTCCCATGCTTTTCCTATAATGGATCTATAAGAAAACCTGTAAAACCTTTAGCTATAACCTACTTAATATTTAGTAACATCAAACTTTACATGAATTTAATAAGAACAAGATAGTATTGTTTTTAGCCTTGTGCAAGACACTGATGTTTTCAAATAACATAAAGGGAGGTGATGAAATTAAAAAGATAAAGCCTAGATTCCCAAGGTCATTAAAAGAAAAAAAAATCACTGAAGAAACAATTGCAAGAAAGACTTGGTAACATTTTCATTCAGATATTAGATGTGCTAAAAATGTATACACTATAGAGACAAATTGGCAAAGCTTTTCAGAAAACCTGTATTGCTTATAAACTCTGCACTAAAAAATGAGTAATTTGGAAATCATTCCCAAACAGAGAAGGAAATGGCAACCCACTCCAGTATTCTTGCCTAGAAAATCCCACGGACCGAGGAACCTGGCGGGCTACAGTCCATGGGGTTGCAAACATCAGACACGACTCAGTGACTAAACCACCACCCACCACCCAAACAGCAGTCTTAAAATTCTCTGGCAGGTATTTCTGAAGAGTATACAGAATAGATAAACTCTACCTTGTTTACGGGGATGAAATATAAGCGAGACAAAATAAAGGTAAACACCATAGACAATGCCAGGCCAATTCAAACGTGCATGCATGTGTGCCAAGTCGTGTCCAACTCTTTGCGACTCTTTGGATTGTTAGCTTGCCAGGCTCCTCTGTTCATGGAATCCCTGAGGCAAGAATACTGGACCAGGTGACCATTTCCTCCTCCAAGGGATCCTCCCCACCCAGGAATGGAACCCGCGTCTCCTGGGTCTCCTGCACTGCAAGTGGATTCTTTACCTGCTGAGCCATCAGGGAAGCCAATTCAAATAGACTAGTGGAATTCTTCCCAAAGCATTTCAGAAATGGCGCTTCTTATGTTGAAACTTTAGATTCGCTTTGAACGAAATGCCTCAGCATTATTTCCTAAGCACCCAGTAAAAATACCAAAACAAGATTCATCTGTGTCTTGAGTTGCTCTCCTTGGTTATTTACTATCAAGAGCAAGGATT
This sequence comes from Cervus elaphus, assembly GCF_910594005.1. Classification (NCBI taxonomy): domain Eukaryota; kingdom Metazoa; phylum Chordata; class Mammalia; order Artiodactyla; family Cervidae; genus Cervus; species Cervus elaphus. Next base: position 133,887,259 of record NC_057848.1, on the reverse strand, counting down.
ATCTGTCTGGATTACTAGATTTCAAGGTACCCATGTTTGATTCCTAAATATACTCACCCTGGTACTTAGCATTCTGCATAGAATAGGTACCTAATGAGCCTTTACCCATTAAGACTGATGAGTACTTCTGTGAACTAATAAACAAGATTCTCACTAGGCAAAATGCAAATATCTAAATGGTCTAGAGAAATCGTTATCTCTGACCAGAAAAGCTGACAAGATAAAATGGTTCCATTCTTTCCCCTAGGACACTGTATACCTATTCCTTGTACATAAGTTGTAAATGCACAGCTGGAATTTTCGGTGAACTCACCCATGTAACCAGTACCCAGATCAAGAAACAAGATGACCAGCAAGCATGTCAGAAGCCGCTATATTATGCTCCCTGCCAATCACTACCACCCCGAAAAAGTAACTACTATTTTGATATGTCTAAATATCTATGACATTTGATAAATCTAAATGTCATAGATTACTTATGCTATTTTTGTACTTTAAATAAATGGAACCATAGGGTAGGTAGTCTTTCATGCCTGGCTTCCTTCACTCATCATTTTGCTCATGAGATTCATCTATGTTTCATATGTAACAAAGGTTCATCCATCCTCTTTACTTTGTAGTATGTTGGTGCAAATGTAATTGTGGTTTTGGATTGTGATTTTTAAATCATTATGACTAGGCTCAAACACATCTTTATTAATTAAAATAGGAACCATTACAATCAACATATTTTTACCAACAAGAAATAAGTTAGTTTATTCCTGTAGCATGAAAATCTGTGCTTCGGGATTCGACAAACTCTTGGAAAGCATTTTCTGCCTCCTGCTGGTTGTGGAAGCATTTTGCATGCAAAAAGTTGTCGAGGAGCTTGAAGAAGTGAAAACTGGTTGGTGAGAGGTCAGGTGAATACGGCAGATGAGGCGAAACTTCATAGCCCAATTTGTTCAACTTTTGAAGTGTTGGTTGTGTAATGTGCATTGTTGTGGAGAAGAACTGGGCCCATTTTGTTGACCAATTCTGACTATAGGCATTGTGGTTTTTGCTGAATCTCAATGATTTGTTGAGCATACTTCTCAGATGTAATGGTTTTGCCAGGATTCAGAAAGCTATAGTGGATCAGACTGGCAGCAGACCACTAAACAGTGACCAAGACTTTTTTTGGGTGCAAGTTAGGCTTTGGAAAGTGCTTTGGAGCTTCTTCTTGGTTCAACCACTGAGCTGGTTGTCACTGGTTGTTGTACAAAATCCACTTTTCATCACACAAGAAATGGTTTGTTGTTGTTGCATAGAATAAGAGAAGATGATGCTTCAAGATGACAATTTTTCTTTCAATTAGCAATAATTGCGCCTTGGATAAACCTCACTGGCTACAATACTGCCACTGCACAAAGCTTGACAATTTTTCTTGACTTGCGGTCAGCTCATGAGGCATCCACTTATCAAGCTTTTGCACCTTTCCAATTTGCTTCAAATGCCTAATGACAGTAGAATGGTTGACACTGAGTTTTTTGGCAATTTCTCACATAGTTGTAAGAGGATCAGCTTTGATGATCCTCTCAGTTGATCTTTGAGAACTAATGATGGCCAGTTATTACACTCCTCATCTTCAAGGTGGTCTTCTCCTTTGCAAAACTTCTTGAACCACCCCTGCACTGTATGTTCATTAGCAGTTCCTGGGCCAAATATGTTGCTGATGTTTTGCAAGTTATCTCTGCTGCTTTATAACCCATTTGAACTTGAATAAGAAAATCACTTGAATTTGCTTTTGGTCTAATATCATTTCCCTTCCCTAGTCTAAAATATAAAATAAATAGCAAGTAATGTCATTAGCAAAAAAAACAAAAGAAAAAAAGCAAGAAATGCACAGTAAAATGATATATGACATAACCAAATTTATTTAAGAATATATTCCAATATCAAACAGCAAAGTTCAACAATGCAAAATGGCAATTACTCTTGCACCAACCTAATAGCACTCCACTGTATGAATATACTACAATTTATTTATGCCATTCTACAGCTATTGGACATTTGGATTATTTCCAATTTAGGACTAGTATAATTCTGCTAAAAGCATTCTTGTACATGTTTTCTGGTGGACATCCATTGAGGAATTTCTGATGGGTATATATCTAGGAGTGAAAATGCTAGGTTGTTAAAGTATATACACATCAGTTTTGGTCTCTATTCCTAAATAGCTTATCAGAGTGGTTGAACTAATTTATACCCTTATTACAGTGAGTTTTGGTGGTTCTATGTCTTCACCAACATTTGAAATTGTCATTTTCAGTTTTTAGTAACATGGTTGGGAAAGCAGTGGTAATACCCTGTGGTATTAATTTGCATGTCTCTGATGACTAATGACGTAGTGTATAGTTTACTAATCATTTGAATAAATTTATTTTCCTGAAATATTTTCCAAGTCCTTTGTCCATTCCTGAGACTTCCTGATCTTTCTCTGGGATCTCTACAGAAATTACTTTCAGGATACCTAGGCTTGAATTTCTCATATAAGAAGGGTACCACCCACTACCATAACTAATTATATGACCTCATTATAGCAAGCTGCCAAGCGAGCTTCCACACCAAAGTAGTCTGGATATGCTAGAGTGCTAAGTCAGGTAAGAAGAGATAGATAAGCACAGTATTAAAATCATGTGATAATCAAAGTATTAGAATTAGGACTCCAACTTTGGAGTTGTAACCATCAAAGTGTAACAACAGCCTATTCACTTTTTACAGATGTAATCTTTGCAAAAGAGCATAAACTTTCTTCTTTTCATCAACTATTACACTGTTCTTTTGTCATCCTGAGTATGCGTGAGTGAGTGAGTGTGTGTGTGGGCATGCTCAGTTGTTTCTGATTCTCTGTGACCCCATGGACTATAGCCTATCAGGCTCCTCTATCCATGGAATTTTCCAGGCAAGAATACTCTAGTGGGGTGCCATCTCCTCCTCCAGAGGAGTTGGTATCAATATAATTTTGAGACTTGCTGTTTCTTTTTTTCTATTGGAACCATATGTTCTATTTTATTTGTGTGCTCAGTTGTATCCAATTCTCTGCAATCCCATGGACTTGTAGTCTGCCAGGCTCTGCTGTCCATGGGATTTCCCAAGCAAGAATACTGGAGTGGGTGGCGATTTCCTGCTCTAGGGGATCTTCCTGACCCAAGGATCAAACCCACATTTCCTGCATTGGCAGGTGGTTTCTTCACTACTGACCACCTGGAAAGCTCATCCCTAGAATCTTCAGTAAATTCACAAAACTTACATGACATTCCTTCACTCACTCAATAAATACGTACTGAATATCTACTTTGTGTCAGACATAGGTTTAGATGTTCAGAGTAAAGTTGTGAAGAAAACAAGGAAAAATTTCTGTCTCCAATCCACACACACGTTTTGTTTGTGGCAGAGGAGGCATATGAACACAAAGGTAGCTACACTCTAGGATACAAAGCCTGAGGACTAACAGTCTGATATGTATGGAAAAAATGGGCATTAGAGTCCAAAAGGCAGACCAACTTGGGTTCAACTGGCTCTATCATTTCTGTTCATCAATCAAAAAGTTCTCTCACTTCTCTAATCCTCAATATCATCATATTCAAAATGTAGATAACATATTTTGCAGGATTTCTTGGAAGAGTAGATGAGATGACATACATAACAACAGGCCTAGCATTTTAAACAGTAAGGGATCTGGACATGGCAGCAATGAAAAGGGGAATATGCCTATTCATTTGGTTACTGGTGAAATTTTCACTACAAAGAGAAACAAAATTGATTCTGTTTATACATATTACTGCTTTTTTTGATGTACTACTACCAAAATCATTTAATTATAACTATACAGTCAGTTATTCATGCTGTTGAAGAGGTGAGCAGTTAAGATTACAAAGCAAAAATTCATATGACAGAAAATTTTTTATTTATTTATTTTTTTACCACTCAGCAAAAATTTAGTGGCTAAGTTTACTATCAAGCTAAGTAAATCTCCAAACCCAGCCATTCGCCTTGTGCAAATCAGATTTAGGCTTTAGTCAAATTACAACTTATTTCTAATCAAGGTCTTTCAAGACTCAGAAGTTGATTCCAAGCTTATCCATGAAAGGTTCCACTGTAAAAGTTTGATTTTTACTTATATAGTCCTTGGGTATATCCTCTTTCTGACTTGAAGTACCTATGATTTTCTATGAGACTAAAAACAAATGTGATCTCAAATGAAATGTACAGTTTTTATACAAATACCTAAGAAATAATTTCTACTGGGTTGTTTTATAAGTGATGGAACTGGTTTCTAAAAGGAGAGTAACCTAATAATAGGAACCAGCAATTCGAGACTCTCCACTGATGAAGACTGACCTAGATTTGAAGGCCCTGATTACAGATCACCATAACAAATGTAATAGTGAAAAAGTCTGAAATACTGAGGGAATTACCAAATGTGACAAAGGGACATAAAGTGGGCAAACACTTTGGAAAAATAGTGCTGATATACAGACTTGTCCAAGGTAGGGTTGACACAAGCCTTCAATTTGTAAAAAATGCAATATCTGCAAAGGTCAATAAAGCAAAGGGCAATAAAACAAGATGTCTATATATACTGTTGATTCATTAATATTGAACTTCGGCCAACAGTCCTATAACTCATGCCTGACTAAGCTTATCTAACACTTGAATTTTCTCTGTAGGGCACAATGCGACCTTACTGTGCTTATGAACACTAGACAATACTTTTAGTACTATTCTTGGGGACCACCTGAAGCAGCAAACTAACACAAAGTTGCAAAATATATATATATATATATATATAGCACTAAATAGATCATAAAAGAACCCTTGTTTATATCATGAGAGCCAGAACAAGAAGGCAGAGTGTGGCCTGTTCGACCTCAGCTGGGAATGTGTGCACAGGGTGATTCAAATTTTTTGTCACTCTGCACATGTCTGTGAATGACTGTGAAAGTGCCAAGCATATTCATTTTGGGGTTACAAATAAATTCTAGCCAGTAAGCAAATTTGCAAACACAGACTCTCTGAATCAGGATAGACTGTCCATAAATGTTCATAGCAGCATCGTGCATAATAGCTAAAAATGATACAATCCAAATGTCATTAACTAATACATGAATACATAAAATGTGGTACATCCACACAAGGGAATGTTATTTGGCTCTATAAAGGAATGAAGTACTGGTATATGCTACAACTTGGATGAACCCTGAAGACACGTTAAGTGAAAGAAGCCAGGCACAAAGGTCACATATTGTATGATTCTATTTATACGGAATGGCCTCAATAGGCAAATCCACAAGAGAGAGAAAGCAGATAAGTGGTTGACAGAGGCTGGGGAGGGGTTAGATAACATGTGTCTACTAATGGGAATGGGGTTTCTATTAGGGGTAATGAAAATGGCCTGGAAACAGACAGTGATGAGGGTTGCACAAGCCTGTGAATATACTAAAAGCAAATGAATTGTATAATTTAAAGAGGTAAATTTTATGGGATATGAATTTATCAAAAAAAGCTATTATGAAAATAGACTGCACTCCAAATATGCTCAAATTTTTGTGGCTTAATTATCCATTTTGTGGATGAGCATATAGATCATGAGAAAAGTTTAAAAAGATTTTTTTTCATTTTAAAATTATCATACTTAACAGAAAGTGCAAAGATAGTACAGAGAGGTTCTTAACTCACTCTCTCCCTGGTGGTAACACCTTTTGTAGCTAAGTGAAAGTGTTAGTCACTCAGTCACGTCTGACTCTGCAACCCCAGGGACTGTAGCCCACCAGGCTCCTCTGTGCACGAGATTCTTCAGGCAAGAACTCTGGAGTGGGTTGCTATTCCCTTCTCCAGAGGGTCTTCCTGACCCAGCGATCGAACCTGGGTCTCCCGCATTGCCAGCAGATCCTTTACCATCTGAGCCACCAGGGAAGATCCCTTATGTACCTAACTGTAGTATAATATAAAAACCGGGAAAGTGAAATTGGTAAAAACAACAGGCCTTATTCAGATTTCACCAGTTTTACATGAACTCATGTGTATGTGTAGAGCTAATTAATTTTATCACAATGTGTAAATTCACATAGTCACCACAACAGAGACATAGAACTGTTCCACAAAGATCCCCCACAACAGTCCTAACATACTACCCTTTATAGTCACACCTACCCCTCTTCATGCTCCTCACACAAGCTTTGTGGTTCCCAGCACCTGACAGTCATTAATCTGTCTTCCAGTTCTATAATTTTATCACTTTGAAACCTATACAAAGAAAATAATACAGTATATGACCTTTACAAATAGTTTTTAAAAATACAGCATTAATTCCCTTGAGATTTTTAAATACAGCATAATTCCCAAATTCCCAAATAGCTGTATGCGTCCATAGGTTTCTAGTCTTCTTTCTTCTTTCTGCTGAGTAGTAGTCCATGGTATGGATGTACCACAGTTTGGTTCGTCATTAACCCATTGTGGGACATTTCAGTTCTTTCTAAATTTTACCTCCTTCAGATAGAACCGCTATGAAAACCTGATTGCAGGTGTTGGTGTGAAAACAGGTGTTCCTTTCTCTGGGATGTACATTTCCCTGGAGTACAATACCTAGACTGTATGGCAAATTGTTTTTCCATAGTGACTATACAACTTTAAATTCCAAACAGCAACATATGAAAGATGCAGTTTCCCTATATCCTTGCCAGATATGGTGCTCTCATTTTAAAAAATTTCAGCTGTTCTAATAGTTGTGTAGTGATACCTCACTGTGGCTTAAATTTGTACTCTAATGATGTCGAACATATTTTCATGTGCTTGGGAGGAACCTGTACAATCCTTTTTGGGAAAATGTTTCTTTTACCCACTGCCTAATTAGATGATTTCTCTCCCTTATGTCCTACTTCCTCCTGTAAATGCACATGCTCTTTGTCTATCTCCCTTTATTACTGTTGAGATTCTTTTTTTTGTTTTAATCTACAAACTGTGAATTTGGTATCATGTCTAAGACCTTCGTCTACCAGGTCCCAAAGATTTTCTAGGATGTCTTTAAAAAGTTCTGGAATTTTATGTTTTACATGTAAATCTAGCATTCAGTTTGAATTAATTTTTAAATAAGATGTGAGGTACAATTTTTGGCCTATGGATAGCTAATTGCTCCACTACTGTTAAAATATAAAACACCCTATCTGTTCTTCATTGAATAGGATTTGAACCTTTCTCAAAAATCAGTTGGTTGTATCTATGTGGGGCTACTTCTGGGCAATCTAATGTGCTGCAATGAACTATGTGTCTATTGCTCTGCCAGTACTACACTTAAATAACTATAGCCATATAAGTCTTAAAATGGGGTGAATGATTTGTCTCATTTCATTATAATTTTTTCAAAATTTCCTATGCTTTTGTCTTTCCATATGAGGATAAGCTTTCTATATCCACAGCAAATCTTCCTGGGGTTTTAACTGGAACTGGAGCAAATCTAGAGAGTAATTTGGGGAGAAATGACATCTTTACTATATTGAGCCTTCCAACCCATGAACACAGTACATTTCTCCATTTATTTAGATCTTTGATTTCTTTCATCAGAGTTCTGTAGTTTTTTAACATATATGGCTTCTACAGGTTTAGTGGGATTTATACCTAAGAATTTCATTTTGCTTTGGGTGATTGCAAATAGTATTTTGTTTTTAACTGTAGTTTCCAGGTGTTCTTTGCTAGTATATAGGGATACAGGAATATAATTTTGCTATGTTCATCTCATATTATTGATAAACTCACATTAGCTTTAAGAGGTTTGTTTTTTGGTAATTCTTTGTGATTTTGTACAAAGACTTTCATGTCATTTGCAAATATGAGCAATTTAATTTCTTCCTTTCCAATCTAAATGCTTCTATTTCCTTTTCCTGTCTGACTGAGGTGGCTTTCAGCATTAGGCTTAATAAGAATGGTCACCGTACACATCCTTTGTTCCCATTCTGAGGAGAAAATCATTTTGAGTATATTTTTCCAAAAGATGTAAGGTCTAGATTCTAGATGGTCTAGATTCTTCAATCTAGATTCAATGTCTAGATTCTTCTTTTTGGCATGTGGATATATAGATGTTCCAGCAGCATTTGTTGAAAAGACTATCCTTTCTCCATTGGATTCCTTTTGCTACTTAGTTAAAGACCAGCTGACTCTATTTGTATGGATCTACTTCTGGGCTCCCTTTTATATTCCATTAATCTATTTGCTGGCTCTTTCACAAATACCACACTGTCTTGATTACTGTAGCTTTAAAGTAAGCATTGAAGTTGAATAGTGTCAGTTCACCAACTACGTTCTTTTCATCTTCTTTGATTTCTACCATGAGTTTTACCCAGTTTTCTTTGCACAGAGCTTGTATGTTTTATTAAATTTACACATTTAAGTATTTCAGTATTTTTACTGCTAATGTAATGGCACTGTATTTTGAATTTCAAATTCCAATTGCACATTGTTTATATACAGGAAAACAGTTAACTTCCGTATATCAACTGTGGGACTTGAAACCTTTCTACAATCACTCATTAGTTCTAGGAGGTTCTTGTTGTTAATTCTTTGAGATTTTCTACATAGACAGTCATATCATCTGATGATAAAGTTTTATTTCTTCTTTCCCAAACTATATAGCATTAATTTCCTTATCCTGTCATATTGCATTAGCTAGGACTTCCATGTAGGAAGCTGAATAGTTGTGGTAAGCAGGGACATCCTTGCTTTGTTCCCAATTAAGAGAGAAAGCATCTATTGTCTTATCAATAAGTACGATGTTGGCTATAGGGTTTTGTTTTTTTTTTTTAAATAGCTCCTCTTTATTAGGTTGAAGAAGTTTCCTTCTGTTTGTATGTTGCTGGAAGTTTTTATTCGTGAATGGGTATTACATTTGTCAAATACTTTTTCTGCATATATTGATATGATCAAGTGATTTTTCTTCTCTGTCCTATTACATGATAGCTTACAGTAATTGATTTTTGAATGATGAACCAGCCTACTGTACCCTTCATTTCTTTTTTTTTTCCTTTATATTTATTAGTTGGAGGCTAATTACTTTACAATATTGTAGTGGTTTTTGCCATACACTGACATGAAACAGCCATGGATTTACATGTGGTCCCCATAATATTCTACTGTAAGTAATGTTTCATTTTGTTTATCCATTCATCAGTTGACAAACCTTTCATTTGTTTCCACAGTTAGGATACAGTGAATGAATAATGCTGCTATAAACATTTGTGTACCAGGTTTTGCATCAACACATATTTTCAATACTCAGGAACATACCTTGGAGTGGAATTGCTAGGTTATAGGATAAGTCTATGTTTAACTTTTGAGGAACTGCCACACTGTTTTCCATAGTAGTTCTACCATTTTATATTCCTGCCAGTAACATATGAGGATTCCAATTTTTCACACCCTTGCCAACATATGTCCCTGTCTTTTGAGTATAGCCATCCTAGTAGGTGTATCTCATTATGGTTTAGATTTCCATTTCCCTAATGATGCTGAGCATACTTTGACATGTTTATTGACAACCCTTAAATCTTCCATTCCCAAGAAAACGAAATGCAAAAAAAGCAAAATGGCTGTCTGAGGAGGCTGTACAAATGGCTGTGAAAAGAAGAGAAGTGAAAAGCAAGGGTGAAAAGGAAAGATATACCCATTTGAATGCAGAGATCCAAAGAACAGCAAGGAGAGATAAGGAAGCCTTCCTCAGTGATCAGTGCAAAGAAATAGAGGAAAACAATAGAATGGGAAAGACTAGAGATCTCTTCAAGAAAATTATAGATACCAAGGGAACATTTCATGCAAAGATGGGCTCAATAAAGGACAGAAATGGCAGGGATCTAACAGAAGCAGAAGATATTAAGAAGAGGTAGCAAGAATACACAGAAGAACTATACAAAAAAGATCTTCACGACCCAGATGATGGTATGATCACTTACCTAGAGCCAGATATCCTGGAATGTGAAGTCAAGTGGGCCTTGGGAAGCATCACTATGAACAAAGCTAGTGAAAGTGATGGAATTCCAGTTGAGCTATTTCAAATCCTGAAAGATGATGCTGTGAAAGTGCTGCACTCAATATGCCAGCAAATTTGGAAAACTCAGCAGTGGCCACAGGACTGGAAAAGGTCAGTTTTCATTCCAATCCCAAAGAAAGGCAATGCCAAAGAACGCTCAAACTACTGCACAATTGCACTCATCTCACATGCTAGTAAAGTAATGCTCAAAATTCTCCAAGCCAGGCTACAACAATACGTGAACTGTGAACTTCCAGATGTTCCAGCTGGATTTAGAAAAGGCAGAGGAATCAGAGATCAAATTGCCAACATCCGTCAGATCATCAAAAAAGCAAGAGAGTCCAGAAAAACATCTACTTATGCTTTATTGACTATGCCAAAGCCTTTGACTGTGTGAATCACCACAAACTGTGGAAAATACTTCCAGAGATGGGAATACCAGACCAGACCACCTTACCTGCCTCTTCAGAAATCTGTATGCAGGTCAGGAAACAACAGTTAGAGCTGGACATGGAACAACAGACTGGTTCCAGATAGGGAAAGGAGTACGTCAAGGCTGTATACTGTCACCCTGCTTATTTAACTTATATGCAGACTACATCATGAGAAACGCTGGGCTGGATGAAGCACTAGCTGGAATCAAGATTGTCAGGAGAAATATCAATAACCTCAGATATGCAGATGACACCACCCTTATGGCAGAAAGTGAAGACCTAAAGAGCTTCTTGATGAAAGTGAAAGAGGAGAGTGAAAAAGTTGGCTTAAATCTCAACATTCAGAAAACTAAGATCATGGCATCTGGTCCCATCACTTCATGGCAAATAGATGGGGAAACAGTGGAAACTGTGACAGACTTTATTATCTTGGGCTCCAAAATCACTGCAGATGGTGACTGCAGCCATGAAATTAAAATACGCTTACTCCTTAGAGGAAAAGTTATGACCAACCTAGACAGCATATTAAAAAGCAGAGACATTACTTTGCCAACAAAGGTCTGTCTAGTCAAAGCTATGGCTTTTCCAGTAGTCATGTGTGGATGTGAGAGTTGGACTGTGAAGAAAGCTGAGCGCAGAAGAATTGATGCTTTTGAACTGTGGTGTTGGAGAAGACTCTGGAGAGTTCCTTGGACTGCAAGGCGATCCAACCAGTCCATCCTAAAGGAAATCAGTCCTGAATATTCACTGGAAGGGCTGATGCTGAAGCTGAAACTCCGATACTTTGGACACCTGATGCAAAGAACTGACTCATTTGAAAAGACCTTGATGCTGGGAAAGATTGAAGGTGGGAGAGGGGGATGACAGAGGATGAGATGGTTGGATGGCATCACCAACTCAATGGACATGAGTTTGAGTAAACTCCATGAGTTGGTGATGGACAGGGAGGCCTGGTGTGCTGCAGTCCATGGGGTTGCAAAGAGTTGCAAAGTGACTGAACTGAACTGAAATTTTCTTTGAAGAAATGTCTATTCGAACCAATTATTGATTTTAACTGAGTGTCTTTTTATTGACTTTTCAGTGGTCTTTGTATATTTCAGATAATATATCCTTCTTAGATACATGATTTGGAAATGTTTTCTCCCATCCTGTGTCTTATCTTTTCACTTTCTTGACAGTGTCCTTTGAAGCACAAAAGTTTTCCATTTTGATGAAGTCCAAGTTATTTATGTTTTTCTTTGGTTGCTTGTGCTGTAGGTTTCACACCTACAAAACCATTACTTAATTCAAGGTTATAATTTATTCTCATGTTATCTCCTAAAAGCTTTATAATTTTAACTCCTACATTTAAATTTTTATCTATTTTGAATTAATTTTTGTATATAGTACATGATAGGGGGCCAGCTTTGTCATTTTGTCCACCTGTCCTAGTACCTCTGATTTGGAGAGATTATTCTTTCTTCATTGAGTCACCTTGGGACTGTTGTGGAAAATAATTTGACTGTAAATGTATGGCTTATTATTAGATTCTCAATTTACTTCCATTAGTCTATACGTCAATCCTTTATGCCAGTACCACACACTATGTGTATTAAAGTAGCTTTGCAGAAAACTTTAAATGGGGAAAATGTGAGTCCAACTTTGTCCTTTCCCCTCAAGATTATTATGGATATTCGGTGTTCCCTTGGCTTTCTGTGTTAATTTTATAACCAGCTTTGCAATTTCTACAAAAGTGACGGCAAGAATTTTGACAGGGATTGCATCAAATCTGTAGATCAATCTGGGAATACTATTATCAAAATAATATTAGGTCTTCTGAATGATGAACATGGGATGGATCTCCATTTACTATATCCTTAGTTTTTCAATAATATTTTATCTTTTTTATTAAAAAGATTGTTTTTGGCTGCACTGGGTCTTCACCGCTGTGCACAAGCTTTCTCTAGTTGCAGAGAGCAGGACCTGTGTGTTGCAGTCTGTGAGCTTCTCACTGCAGTGGCTTCTCTTGTGGAGCACAGGCTCTAGGTACCTGTGCTCCAGTAGTTGACGTACGTGGGCTCAGAAGTTGTGGCTTGCGGGCTCCACAGTGCTAGCTCTGTAGTTGTGGCACATAGGCTTTATTGCTCCACAACATGTGGGAGATCCCCAAACCAGGGATGGAATTGTATACCATGCCTTGGCAGGCAGATTCCCAACCACTAGACCACTAGGGAAGCCCCTCAGCAGTATTTTATTCTTTTCAGTTTACAAATGTTATATTTAATATTTCCTTGTCAAATATAATTATTTTATTCTCTTTAGTGCTATATTAAGTACATTTGTAGTCTTAAATTCATTTTTATATTGATCCTGTATCCTGCAACCTTCCTAAACACATTTATCAAAATTATATCAAATACACATTTTTTGGTGGATTTTTTAGAGTGCCCTACATACATGATCAAGTCTTCTGCAAACAGAAGAAGTTTTATTTCTTCCTTTCCAATCTGGATACATTTCTTTTTCTTGCATAATTTCCTGACTGAAATTTCCAGTATAATGTTGAATAACAGTACAAAGCACTGACATCTTTGGTTTATTTGTGATTTAGAGGGAAAGCATTCAGTCATACATTATCAAATATGAAGTTAGCATTATTTTTCTTAAACACTTTTACTCACGTTGAAAAACTTCCCTTCAACTCCCAGTTTGTTGAGTGTTTTTTTTTTTAATCATCAAAGAATATTGGATTTTGTTAAGTGCCTTTTCTGTATCTATTGAGATGATCATATGGATTTTGTCTTTTCTTCTATTAAGATGTATCACATATTGATTATTTAAAATGTTCAACCAAGCTTGTATTTTGAGTATAAACTCCACTTACTCATTGCATACAATGGCTTACCAAAATAGCTTGAGATAATTAACATACCATATATTTTGCCTACAAAATGTACAATTTAATGGATTTTAGCATATTCAGTCATGTAATCACCACATTCAATTTTTGATCATTTAATTACCTCAGAAAGAAATCCTATACCCATTAAAAGTACTCTTTACATTCCACTTTTCTCCAGATCTTGGCAGCCACTTATCTACTTTCTTCTGTTACTGTATGTTTGCCTATTTGAGACATTTTATATCAAAAGCATATATAATATGTGGTCTCTTGTGATTAACTTCTTTCATTTAGCATGATGTATTCAAGATTTATCCATGTTGTATATTATATTAATATATGTTTCCTTTTAATTGCCGAATAACAATCCATTTGATGGATATACCACATTTTCTCTAACCATTCATCAGTTGACATTTGGGTTCCAACTTTTAGCTATTATGAATAATGCTATTAATATTCTTATACAAGGTTTTCTGTGGACATCTTTTATTTCTTCTGGGTTTATGCCTAAGAGTAAAACTGCTGGGTTATGTACTAACTCAAGTTTTTAACTTTTTGAAGAACCATAAACATTTATGTGCTGCTGGATGAGATCGGCTAGTATTTTTTTTTGAGGACAGATATGCTAATATACGGAGAAGGCAGTGGCACCCCACTCCAGTACTCTTGCCTGGAAAATCCCATGGACGGAGGAGCCTGGTAGGCTGCAGTCCCTGGAGTCATTAAGAGTCGGACACGACTGAGTGACTTCACTTTCACTTTTCACTTTCATGCATTGGAGAAGGAAATGGCAACCCACTCCAGTGTTCTTGCCTGGAGAATCCCAGGGACGGGGGAGCCTGGTGGGCTGCCGTCTATGGGGTCGCACAGAGTCGGACACGACTGAAGTGACTTAGCAGCAGCAGTGCTAATATATTCATCATATGTGATATTTTTTTGTGTTTTCTTCTCTTGTGGTGTCTTTGTCTAGTTATATTATTGGGGTTAACGCAGGCCTCATAGAATAAGTTGAGAAGTATTTCTACATCTAATTTTTTAGAAGAATCTGTGAAGGAATGGTATAAATCCTTTTAAGGTGTAGTACAGTTCACCAATGAAGTCACCAAGGTTTGAACTTTATATGGGAAATTTGTTACATTTTCAGTCTCTTTTCTTGTTAAAAGTCCATCCACATATTCCTTCTTGACTCAGCTTTGGTAGCTTGCCTCTTTCTAGAAATTAATGTTTCATCTAGCTTATCTAATTTGTTGGTATACAATTGTTCATAGTATTCTTATTTTTTTTTTTTTTTACTTTTTGCAATGTCATTCCCGATTAGTTTGAATCATCTTTGTTTTTCTTGGTCAGACTAGATAAGAACTACTCAATTTGGGACATCTTTTTAAAGAACTTTTAGTTTCATTGATTTTCTCTATTGTTTCCTGTTCTTTCATTTATTTCTCCTCTAATCTCTATTATTCCCTATTTCTGCCTGTTTTGGGTCCAGATTTCTAGTTTCTTGAAGTGAAAAGTTAGGTTACTGATCTTCTGTTCACTATAGGCATTTATAAAAAAATTTTGCATGTTGTGTTTCTGTTTTCATTTACCTCAAAGTATTTCAATTATTTCTTTGACTCATTGGCTATTTGATAGTGTGAGGTTTAATTTCCATGTAATTGTGATTTCCCCAAATTTCCTTCTGTTACTGATTTCTAATATGATTTCTTTGTGGCCAGAGACTATATATGATTTCAATCCTTTAAATTTTATTAAGACATATTTGATGTGCTAGCATTTATACTATATGATGTTCTATGTGTACTAATAAGAATGTTTATTCTCCTGTTGTTGGTTGAAAGGTTCTATAGGTGTCTATCAGCTCTAGTTGGTTAGTGTTATTCAAGTCTTCTCTTTTATTGATCCTCTATCTAGTTGTTATATTGATAATTGCAAATTAGTCAATGAAGTCTCCAACTATTATTGCTAAAATTTCTATTTCTCCCTTCAGTTCTGCCTGGTTTTGTTCTATATATTTTGGGGCTCTGCTGTTAGGTGCATATATGTTTATAATTAATTGTATCTTCAAGATGAACGAACCATTTTATCATTATAAAATATCCTTTATCTCTAAGTAACAATTTCTGTTTTAAAGTCTATTTTATCTGATATTGTTATAGCCACATCAGCTCTCTTTTGGTTACTGTTTGCACGGTATACCTTTTTCTATTCATTTACTCTCAACCTAGTGGCGCCTTTGTATCTAAAGTGTGTCTCTGTTTCCAAAGCAAAGAAAACCATAAACGAAAATACAGCTAACAGACTGAGAGAAAATATTTGCAAACAATGCAACAGACAAGAGCTTAATTTACAAAATATACAAACAGTTGAATTATAAATAAAAAAACCCCAAAAAACCCAATCAAAAAATGGGCAGAAGATGTAAATGGACATTTTTTTCAGAGAAGACATACAGATGGTCAATAAACACATGAAAAGATGTAACTCACTCCTAATTATTAGAGAAATCCAAATCAAAACTACGAGGTACCACTTCACATGAGTCATAATGGTCATCATTAAAAAGTCTACAAATAATAAATGCTGGAGAAGGTGTGCAGTAAAGGGAAGCTCTTACACTACTGGTGGGAATGTAAACAAAGTGGACCATTATGGAAAACGGTATGGAGGTTCCACAAAAAAACTAAAACTATAGTTGCCATATGATCCAGCAATCCCATTCCTTGGCATGTATCTAGACAAAACTATAATTTCAAAAAATACATGCACTCCTATGTTCATAGCAGCACTATTTAAAATAGCCAGGACATGGAAGTAACCTAAATATCCATTGACAGATGAATGAATAAAGATGTGATACATATATACAATGGGATATTAGCCATTTGCAGCAACATGGATGGACTTAAGAGATTATCGTACGAAGTGAAGTCATTCAGAAAGAAAAAAGACAAATATCATATGTTAACATTTATATGTGGAATCTAGAATATGATACAAATGAACTTATCTATAGAAAAGTCTACCAGACATAGAGAACAGACTTGTGGTTGCCAAGGGGGAGGGAGTTGGGGAGGAGAGGATTGGGAATTTAGGATTAGTAGATGCAAACTATTATATATACAAGGGATAAACAACCAAGGTCCTACTGTAGAGCACAAGGACCTATATTCAATTTCCTGGGATAAACTACAATGAAAAATAATATGAAAAAGAATATGTATGTATAACTGAATCACTTTGCTGTACAGCAGAAATTAACACAACATTTAAATCAGCTATACTTCAAGAAAGTTACAAACAATAAATGCTGGAGAGGGGGTGGAGAAAAGGGAACCCTCTCGCACTGTTGGTAGGAATATAAATTGATACAGCCACTATGGAGAACATAATGGAGGTTCCTTAAAAAACTAAAAATAGAACTACCATATGACCCAGTAATCCCACTACTGGGAATATACCCCGAGAAAACCATAATTCAAACTGACACATGTACCACAACGTTCACTGCAGCACTATTTATAACAGCCGGGACATAGAAGCAACCTGGATGTCCACTGAAAGATGAGTGGATAAAGAAGTTGTACAATACACAAAAAAGTAAACTTTAAATTGGTGGATTAGCAGAGTAAGAGATAAACTATCAATTAAAGTGAGTTTTAAGATAATAAACAAGGGATTTCATTAATGGGGGTATGTATTTAAGCAGGAAAATATCCTCCAATCTTAATATAAATTCACTCAGCTTTCATTTAATAGAAGCTTCTTTTTCATCTCATGCTCCTAAACATCAACTTCACTTTTTCATACATGTGAAATAATAAATTCTTAACCATTTAGGAATAATATGCCTTTTTAGGGATCTAATAAGAACTTAGACTTTCTAGGAAAATGAACACATATATATATATATATATATATATATATAACCCTTACAATTTAAGGGTTTCTTGGATATTCTGCAGCCTCTAAGTTAAGATCCCCTATTGAAAAAAAATTATGATTTTAATGGGAAAATACAGAACAGATATTCAAATAACTACAATGTCTTATCTTCAATAGAGCAATGAGAATGTAAAATATTTAAACATATATAGGTGGTCTCTAATTACTATATATATTTCATTTCAAAAACTAATTTGTAAATTATATATTTAGAATTTATTACTTATTTTTTCTTGTAAAAATATTAGAAACAATGGTTGGGACTATTAAATTGCAAGTCTCTTAAGAATAGATGCTCTTAAGATAGATAACTAATAAGGACCTAATGTATATAGCACAGGAAACTCTTCTCAATACTCTGCAATGACCTGTATGGGAAAACAATCTGAAAGAGTGGATATTTGCATATGGATAACTTAGTACAGTTTGCTGTATAGCAGAAATTAATGCAACATTGTATATCAACTGTACTTTGGTAATTTTTAAAAAAAATAGGTACTCTTTTTATTTGTCTATGTATCACAATGACCTGTGCAAGTAAACAGCATACTTTTTGTTCCCAGGTGATCCTTTATGAAACCTATTTTACTCAATAATGTATTTGAATACAAATGTACTAACAGGAAAAAATATTGAGGCAATGACAAAGATTAAATAAACCACAAAAAATATAATAAAAAAGAAAAGAATAAAATTGATTTTAAATTATCTGTTGCTTGAGAAACAGGCTTAATTAGAAGAGAATATAACAGTAAATATAGATATTTCTAGATATTTTTGTTTGAACATACAGGTTCCTTTTTACTGTGTTTCAAATTTCACTGCAAAATATGTTTCTTCTTAATACAACATCTCCTACCCTTAGCCATGAATAAAGTCATTATTGGACAGTAACAATTTTAATGGACTGGAGGGGCAAATATGTTTTGCCTGTAGTGACTGAAGAGTGTTGAAAAAAGTAAGGGGTGGAGAATATTGTTCAAAGAGGTTTTATATAATAAAATAAATAATTATTTATTATACATCTTAAAATGTGTCCACATTTAATTTAAGTGTGTGTGTGTGTGTGTTAGTCGCTCAGTCATGTCTGACTCTTTGCGACCCCATGGACTGTAGCCCACCAGGCTCTTTTGTCCATGGGATTCTCCAGGCAAGAATACTGGAGTGGGTTGCCATCTCCTTCTCTAAGCTAGTATAGAAATAAGCAATAGAGGGTAAGGGAGCTCCACTGAAAAATTTTTTTAAAAGAAAAATCTTTGGAGTGGGTTGGAGATGAAATTTTTATTGTTTCTTAATCATTATGAGTGTCACTGTGTTAAAGAAGATGGAAAAACTACATTTTGGTGTCATAAATATAAAGGAACAATTGCACATTTTCATTTGAATAATGTCGAACTTTTATCAAAACCAGATAAAGTCATGCATAATATGCAGAATTCAACTGGATACCATTTAATATCTATAGGCTGTGACCCTATCATATAAGATCAATGGATTGACCCAGTCTTGTCTTCAGAAAAGGACTCAAAGACATTTGTATACTCAAAACAATACCAAAGCACTAACGAGTGAACGACACAAGACTTAACCTCAGAGACATGGATGATATACCAACTCCATCTTTTTAAGTTTGGTATTTGACTCCCTGGTTAGGTGACAATGAAAGAAATTCAGTCTGGCAGGCTGGGTCTATAGCTCCCTGTTAATGAAATCTGTCAATAAAGAACCTCAGTCAACTGAGAAAGTAATTAACTGTCTTCATAAAAAATGTCTTTAGACTGTAGATTCAAAATTAGGTATAATAATAAACAAAATCAACATAACATAGGCATATGGAGTCATTGATTTAGACTTATGATTTTAAACAGGAATCTTACTAAATTCATCAACATTATCAAAACATTTAAAAGAAATAAAGATTCAACACATCTACATATTTACTGAACTAGGTTTATACAAAATTACCTAAGTATTCAGGAAGTTTTTTTGTCATTGCTATCTAAGGTACAGAAAATCAAATACAGTATATTAAACTTAAGCACAGTTTAAAAGTTTTAGGAAACATAATGTAGTGGTAAAACCTGATTAGAAGTAAATTTCAAATTCTGCTAAGTTTATAAAATAATTTGTATTCAAAATAGCCAACTCCAGAATATGAAACCATAAAATGTAAAATCCCTAAATCCAAGAATTTAAAGATTAAAGCACTAAAACACCTGTTATCCTTTGTGAATAACAACTAGAATCTTCCACAAACAGTAGGAATAATTCAAAACGTTTAAAAAAGTATTTAAAACTAAGGATACTGAAAAAAGATCTGAAGGAATAGATTAACTTGGAGCTCATAGTATGTGGACTTCTACTTATTAAAGTAAGATAACTGGATAAAATATAAAAAGGCTACTCTGCTTTAGCTTTTCCAATTTAAACTATTAATTGCATTGCTCTTGAGATTAAGAAGGAAAAGATTTAAGAAGGATATGTCTTTTACTGGATTGTGAAAAAGTCTAAAGTTAGAAGACAGGGTAATTAGAAAAGTTAACAATATAATTGTGCCATCTGAAATATGACCACATGTGAAGCATGGCTACATGAAACCATGGTTTATAAGCATTAAAAAATTTTAAAGGTTATATATTGTCTATAAACATTTATACATAAACATGGTTAACCATATCAATGTCTTAAAACAAAATTTTGTTTTAAGTCCTGCAAGTCCAAACAGTAAAGACCTTTCAAATTTTCACACATACACCATAAGTGACTTAAGCAAAATGTGATGTATTAGTCTTTTAGTTCTGTTAGATCATAATCCTAAGGGTAGTAAGTTACAGACTTTAAGGGAACTCAGATGAGTTTGTTTTGGATCTGAAATGATTATATTTGTGCCATTATTTCCCTTCTCACCCTTCCCATTCCATGCTCCATACTATAGGACTCCAAGTTAGATTCTACAAAATGTATTTTCAGATTTTATTTTCTTCCTAGTAAAAAAAACATAGGCCAATAGAAATCCTAGATGACTTCATAACTTTGTTAATCACTCTAGCTATCTTTCAAATACTATGTTCTAGAATTCCAGAAAACTACAGTGGAATTTAAACTGTCTCCACCCACTTCCCACTATATTATACCCTCCACTTCCCCACCCCCAGATGAAGGTTAGGTTGATAGATGGATTGAAGATGAAATAAAGCCAGACATCAAATAACTTACTTGAAATCCATCTCTTACCTTCTGTACTTAACCCTGGACTTGATGTGAACTTGGCTACATCAACAATTTTTACAGCAAATTGTTGCCCAGTTTCTCTGTTGATGCATCGTCGTACAACACTGAAGGGACCCCTAAAATAAAAATAAATAAAAGCCAAGTTTAATTTGCTGATTTTCTTAAGTTCCTATTTCCTTTTAGCATCTTATTCATATTTCATTTTCTACTATGGCCACAGTTTTCAAAATATAATTGAACATAATTTTGAAAATATTTTCCTATAATTTATGAGGTAATTATTTGAGCTTACTAAGCCATAAGAGACAAATTTACATTTCAAAATCACTTAAAAAAATTTGAGATAGTATTCTATTCAAGGCAAATAATCTTTGTAATTTTCTCTTCACATTTATCAACATCTTAAATAAAATAAGAAAGTGTTCACAGTGGTGAACTTTTATATATTTAACTTGTATATATGTAACTTTTACCTTTTGAACCAGATACTTAAATCATTCTCTCATCTTAGCCATCACTTATCTAGTCTTCACTAACAAGTCCTACTAAGTTTATCTCAAATATTTCTTAATCCTGTCCACTTCTCTCCATGTCTCATAACCTAGTCTAAGCTACTACCAATTTCTACTGGGACCAATGAAAACTTGTTTCTCCCATTGTTCCTGCAGTGATGTTTTAAAAATGAAAATCTGATGTTATGCTTCTGCTTAAAATCCCACAGAGACAAGGTATTTGCAATACATGTACTTAGTCAAGAACCAAAATAAATAATCCTTAAATAAGAATATATGCTCCAAGGAAATCTGGGCAAAAGGCTTGAATAGACACTTCATGAAGAGTAAGACCTGCATGATTCAATTTCCAGCAGCCTCTCCAGTCTCAACTGAAGTCACAGAGAAATCCTTCGTCCTCCTCAAACTTCAAATTAGAAGTATTCTAAGTCGCCATAGAGAGGAAGTAATTTCTACTAGTAGAACCACTGGTCCAGACATTCTTACCCAGTTCTCTCCTCAATTGAAATTGGTGGCTTTTCCAGAGATAAATCCACATAACTATGGACACCTTATCTTCAACAAAGGAGGCAAGAATAGAATATACAATGGAGAAAAGACAACCTCTTTAACAAGTGGTGCTGGGAAAACTGGTCAACCACTTGTAAAAGAATGAAACTAGAACACTTTCTAACACCATACACAAAAATAAACTCAAAATGGATTAAAGATCTAAACGTAAGACCAGAAACTATAAAACTCCTAGAGAACATAGGCAAAACACTCTCCGACATGAATCACAGCCAGATCCTCTATGACCCACCTCCCAGAATATTGGAAATAAAAGCAAAAATAAACAAATGGGACCTAATGAAACCTAAAAGTTTTGCACAACAAAGGAAACTATAAGCAAGGTGAAAAGACAGCCTTCAGAATGGGAGAAAATAATAGCAAACGAAGCAACAGACAAAGGATTAATCTCAAAAATATACAAGCAACTCCTGCAGCTCAATTCCAGAAAAATAAACAACCCAATAAAAAAATGGGCCACAGAACTAAACAGACATTTCTCCAAAGAAGACATACAGATGGCTAACAAACACATGAAAAGATGCTCAACATCACTCATTATTAGAGAAATGCAAATCAAAACCACAATGAGGTACCATTTCATGCCAGTCAGAATGGCTGCTATCCCAAAGTCTACAAGCAATAAATGCTGGAGAGGGTGTGGAGAAAAGGGAACCCTCTTACACTGTTGGTGGGAATGCAAACGAGTACAGCCACTATGAAGAACAGTGTGGAGATTCCTTAAAAAAACTGGAAACAGAACTACCATATGACCCAGCAATCCCACTCCTGGGCATATAAACCGAGGAAACCAGAACTGAAAGAGACACGTGCTCCCCAATGTTCATCGCAGCACTGTTTATAATAGCCAGGACATGGAAGCAACCTAGATGCCCATCAGCAGATGAATGGATAAGAAAGCTGTGGTACATATAGACAATGGAATATTACTCAGCCATTAAAAAGAATTCATTTGAATCAGTTCTAATGAGGTGGATGAAACTGGAGCCCCTTATAGAGAGTGAAGTAAGCCAGAAAGATAAACACCAATACAGTATCAGTTCAGTTCAGTTGCAGTATACTAACGCATATATATGGAATTTAGAAAGATGGTAACGATAACCCTATATGCAAGACAGAAAAAGAGACACAGATGTATAGAACAGACTTTTGGACTCTGTGGGAGAAGGCGAGGGAGGGATGATCCAAGAGAATAGCATTGAAACATGTATATTATCAAGTGTGAAACAGATCACTAGTCCAGATTTGATGCATGAGACAAGTGCTCAGGGCTGGTGCACTGGGATGATCCAGAGGGATGGGATGGGGAGGGAGGTGGGAGGGGGTCAGGATGGGGAACACATGGAAATCCATGGCTGATTCATGTCAATGTATGGCAAAAACCACTACAATATTGTAAAGTAATTAGCCTCCAACTAATATAAATAAATGAGAAAAAGAAAAAAAAAAAAGAAAAAAAGAAATTGGTGGCTTTCAATACTGGCCATACAATTGAATCAACTGTGATGATTGATAAAATAACAATGCCCAGGCCCAGGCATTAAAAACACAAATATGCACTTGGTTCCTTATGACTGACACATTATTGACCAGGGGATTTTGGCAGAAACTAACACCTGTAGCTGAGAATTTGTTATGTAAGTTAATATTGAAACATCTCTGGTCAAAAATGTTTGGGCAACAAAAGACATATTAATATGTCTCTGGTCAATAAATTGTTAATAGTTATAAAATAAGTATCTGAACTAAGGTTAATCCAACATGCTTGAATCAACTACTGATTAACACAGAATTCAATCACGATATACTACATTAGTTTATTTGAAGGCTAGCGTAGTTTTTTTTGAAGACTACATAATTTATTAAATACACACACATGTATGTGTATACATGTATGAGTTTCCCTCCTTCTCAGGAAACAAAACAATCTCTCTGATTTTTACAGGTAGAAAAAAGTACACCTGGATATGTGTGTGTGCTAAATTGCTTTAGTCCTGTCCAACTCAGTGCAACCCTATGGACTGGAGCGCCCCAGGCTCTTCTGTCCATGGGGATTCTCCAGGCAAGAATAATCAGAAGACAGCAAAAAGTTCTTCAGGTACAGTAGGACATTTGTGATATTTCTTGCCTTAAAGTTCGTTCGTCTTTATTCTTGCAATCAGAGGACAGGCAAAAGAATATGATCTAACCTAGACTTAAACATTTCTCTGAAATCATACAAATCAGTTATTTCATCCTGCAGTCATCAAGACATCAGTTATTACTCAGTTTCAAATCTCTTGTCAAGCAATCTAATAAAGCTAAACTGAAACAAAAAGAAACGGTAATGATGTACCTTTCAGCACCCTATACAAAAAGGACCTTTTGATAATCAAAACTGTTCAAAGATTTTCCTCTGTGAGAAGACAATGTAACAATGGGAATCTGCACTCCCACAAATGTTTTCATTCTCAAGGTGGATGTCTTACTTGTGATGACTTATCCTGACAATAGCAAGCAATTTCAGGAAATGTTTAGCGTAAATGGTTTTTGTCCACACATAAACCCCTGGGACTCTATTTATATATATATATATTTGTATAGTATGCTTCAATTCACTACACCTTTTGGATAACTTCCAAGTTTTAAAGGACTGTGAGAATGAGAGAAAACAATAGTAATTAATAATTAAATTTTGGAAGCCAGAAAGCAGATGAAGTAATGGTAACTGGCTTAGCATTTGTAGGAAGCCTGAATTGCAAGGAGAAAATAATAGTTCAGAACCAAATTCATTCACACTACAGAATTCTCAAGAAGTATCCAAACTCTGAGAAAGAGAGGGTGGGGCTAAACTAACAAGGTTTGAATGAAATCTATTAGAGAAGTAGTTAAGAGTCTTAGATCTGGGACTTCCCTGGTGGTTCAGTGACTTCCCTGGTGGCTCAGACGGTAAAGCATCAGCCTACAATGTGGGAGACCCAGGTTCAATCCCTGGGTTGGGAAGATCTCCTGGAGAAGGAAATGGCAACCCACTCTAGTATTCTTGCCTGGAAAATCCCATGGACAGAGGATCCTGGCAGGCTACAGTCCATGGGGTTGCAAAGAGTCAGACATGACTGAGCGACTTCACTTTCACTTTCTTTTCAGTGGCTAAGACTCCACACTCCCAATGCAGGTGCCCTGAGTTCGATCCCTGATCAGGGAACTAGATCCCACATACTGCAAATAAGACTTGGCATAGCTAAATAAATGAATAATTTTTTTTAAAAAAAAGAATCTTAGATCCTCCTCCTCTATTTCATGCCACTGGGTAAATGCCCTACCTTAACCTCAGAAAGGGCAATTCACTGAAGAGTGTAAAACATAGGGTCATAGAACTGGTGACACAGGCGGCTGAGGAAGTGGACACTATATAAAAATCAAAGGGATTATATGATCACACACAAAATGAATGTAGACAGCCCATCTTCTTTTCCCTTTCAATGGGGGAGAGGGGGATATTAAAAGCTAGCTCTTTATCCTTCAGGCAGCAGGGAAAAGATTTTCTATTGAATATGTGACCAGGCCAGAAGGAAAGACCTAAAGATAATGACATTATGTTGCTCAAACCACTCAACCAGATCACATTTCTTGAAACCCAAAGTCGACAAGTTCTGCCACAAGTTCACAGTTTTCAATCAACTTCCCAACCACAGCATTGATCACATTTTGGGCTAAATAGTTCTTTGCTGTGCAAGGATGTCCTGTGCATTGTAGGGGGGCTAAGAGCATCTCTAGCCGCTACCTGGAGATGCCAGTAGCACCCCCTCAGACAGTTTTGCCGATCAAAAATGTCTCTAAACATTGTCAAATGTCCCTAAAGAACCACTGCCCTATTTCTACTCATGAATAGACAACCAACCTCCCAAGATATCTGGAGAAGAGTTTCCAATTTGGATGACAGAGGTCAAAACAGGAAAAGGAACTTAGAGGGAACAGACTAAATAAGAAAAAAATTTCCAACTATTAATACCATTAATATCCTTAGAAACATAACTATGAAACAAAAATGGAACTTTCAGGAAACAAGAACAGGGTTCTTGAAAAATAAGCATATGAAGAAATTTAAAACTCAACAGAAGGGCTGTCAGAAAAAGTTGAAGAAATTTCCCAGAAAGTAGAGCCAAAAGAACAAAGAAAATGGAGGGGAGGAACTCAAATAAGCCAAGAAAATTTCCCAGACCATAATCCTGAGTTGCCCAAATTGAAAGGAACCACCAAGTGGAAAAACAAAAAATAACATACAAGGGAACTCCCATAAGGTTATCAGGTGATGTCTCAGTTGAAACTCTGTAGGTCAGAAGGAAGTGGCACAATATATTTAAAGTAATGAAAGGGAAGAAGCTACAACCAAGGATATTCTACTCAGCAAAGCTTTCATTCAGATTGAGTGGACAAATCAAAAGCTTTATAGACAACCAAAAGCTAAGAGAATTCAGCACCACCAGACAAGTTTTGCAACAAATGCTAAAGGAAATTCTCTAAGTGTAAAAGAAAAGGGCACTACTAGAAACAAGAAAATTATGAATGGAAAAGATCCCCGGTAAAGGAAAACATAAAGTAAAGGTAGGAAATCATCTGCATACAAATAAGATATAAAACCAAGCGACAGCAAGAAGAGCATAACACAAATGCAGGATATTGGAGATACATTTGAAATTAAAACACCAGGAACTTAAAAATAATCGTGTGTGTGTGTGTGTGTGTGTCTGTGTCTGTGTCTATCTGCCTGCAATGCAAGAGACCTGGATTCGATCCCTGGGTCAGGAAGATCCCTTGGAGAAGGGATGGTTACCCACTACAGTTTTCTTGCCTGAAGAATCCCATGGACAGAGGAGCGTGGTGGGCTCCAGTCTATAGGTCGCAAAGAGTCTGACATGACTGAGCGACTAATACTTTTCACTTTATATCAAAACCTCACAGTAACAGCAAACAGAAAATCTACAATAGATATACGCACAAAAAAGAAAAATGAATCTGAACATAAAACTAAAGTTAGTCAACAAACCACAAGAGGAAAGAACAAATGAGAAAGGGAAAAAAAAGACCAACAAAAACAAATCCAAAACAATTAAGAAAATGGCAATAAGAACACATGCGTGTATGCTCAGTCACTCAGTCATGTCTGACTCACTGTGACCCTATGGACTGCAGCTGACCAAGTTCCTGTGTCTA